>NC_092423.1:57080817-57233023 GCF_036169615.1 Heliangelus exortis | reverse complement strand
GAATGCTCTCATTGCAGGCACTTTGGTACCTGTAGATCAGCTTCCTACTACTACAGACGATGAATAATTTCACCAAATAATTTCCCTAGTGAAATTCAGTTTGGAAGAAAAGATCCAGGGTAGGTAAGAAGTTTTACTTCAATGAAGTAAATGAATCAGAGATGTCCTTATTTCTAACTCTCTCCATATTTTAAGAATGTAGCTAATTGCTTAAATATAAGAGAACTAGGATCTTCTGACATGTGATCCTTGGAGAGATAGGTTGATTATTTTTAAATAGCACTGTTGTCACTTCACTTACAATACAGCATGCATTTGAATTATAGCTATCACATCAACAGCAAAAATTACGCAAACAAGGGCCATATATCAAAGCTCTGGATGTATAATAATTAAGAAAATACAGTCTCAAACAGATTAGAAAAAGCAGAGTTAAACAACTGTTCTATGCATAAATGCATCAGCTTTAATTAATATGCTGGCAAATATCTCTGAAATTACAACATTCAAAATATGCGCAGCAGATGGGATTTATGGCAAGCAGAGGCCTGCTACATTGTTTTTCTTCTGTAAAAAATAAACAAGCAGATGCTGCTAGAAGTCTGTGGCAACACTCTTGTAAATATTCAGCAAGCAAAAGGGCAGATTAATAATTTTATCTTGTTTCCTCATGCAACGTCCCAAATGCAAGAGAAAGTTTACTTATTTTTTTAAGTGTAATGTTCTGTTTTGTTTTTTATTATTTTATTATTTTCTATGTGTCCCAGCACTCAGCTACGTCAGCTAAGGACTAGCAGAAGTTTTTGTGAGTGTCTTAAGAGGACAGTGAAGCATTAGAATAAGATTCCCATAGAGTTTTTTGGAACCTCTCTGGAGGTTCAAAATCCATTGTTGATGTGATCTAGCATGATCTCTGATTGTGATATTTGTCTAGATGACCTCTGGAGGTCCTTGAAATCATAATTTCTATAATTTTGTACCTCCTCATTGGTCAGGTGTTGGTTAGGGGAGCCTGATGTAGGATGATGAGCAGGTTCTAACACAGAAACAAATACCAGTAACCTCAGTGTTGAACACCAGATCGCAGTTCATGGTCCCTGAGGCCCCTGCACAACATGGCATGAGCCTGCTACTGTACCACAGATGTGTGTTGGGGGGTAGTACTCTCGTGTGGGGTGTTAGCTTAAGGACTAGGGATGCACAGGGACCTTTATATATAAGCACTGCTGATTTTCATTTTTGTTCTGATGCAAATGTAAAGGGCCTCACAAAATGATACCAAAGTATTGTGCACTTGAGGATTTTAAATGCAATTTTAACCATATTTTAAACAGAAGTCCTAAACAAATTACACGAGCTTCTGATGATCACAATTTATCTATGAAAGGGTTCCGTTTTTTGAGAGAAGCCTCCTTAGGGTTTAATCCCTAGGGTTTCAGCCAGGCAGAAAGGGACCTGGGAGTCTGGATTGACAGGAAGCTGAACATGAGCCAACAGTGTGCCCAGGTGGCCAAGAAGGCCAATGGCATCCTGGCCTGGATCAGGAACAGCGTGGCCAGCAGGTCCAAGGAAGTGATTCTGCCCCTGTACTCAGCACTGGTGAGGCCACACCTCGAGTACTGTGTTCAGTTCTGGGCCCCTCAGTTTAGGAAGGAGATTGAGGTCCTGGAGCAGGTCCAGAGAAGAACAAGGAGGCTGTGAAGGGATCGAGCACAGATCCTGTGAGGAAGGGCTGAGGGAGCTGGGGGTGTTCAGCCTGGAGAAGAGGAGGCTCAGGGGAGACCTCATCACTCTCTACAACTCCCTGGAAGGAGTTTGTAGCCAGGGGGGGGTCAGTCTCTTCTCATGTCCCTAGAATCTATCCTAGGCAGTTCTTTGTAGTATTATTTACTAACACATGATTTTTTTCATTTTTAAGTATGGTTGTCCTTCATCATTTACAGTAGTACCCAATGGAGGGACTTTTTTCAGCCCTATAAGCTGAGCTCTATGGGCTCTAGATATAGGGGACTGACCAGACCTTTCATTGCTGCTCTATGAAACAGATAGATGCTGACCTTGCTGGCAATGCACTTTTTGGGTAGTCAGTGACCTGTGTTGTCTGTGTTCGGGTGTAAATTTTAGGAAGAGGATGGTCCCCCCCACCTATTGTTTTCCATTTCCTGGTCCCTCAAGGTTTCTGTAATTTCCCAGGGAAACAATGACTTCAGATTTCTTTAACTTCACATTAAAGATGCTGAAAAGGTGTTAAGCTGTGCTACTAATATGAGTGGTACTCAAGCTTTACATAGGAACAGAAAAAGCTTCTTCCTGTCTGATTTGATTCTGTGAATCTGCCCTTTTTTACTTTAGTTTTTTAGGTCTCTTTTAGTCTCCCTCATGGTTTATTTAACCAATAGAACCATCACAGTGGAAATATTCAGTAGTTGTGACAGCTCCCTTCTTTCTCCTGGGCACCTCCCACAATTTTTCCTGCCACTTTCTGGGATCATGCTAGGTCTCTTCTTGCAATGTTCTTTTTGACAGCAGACAGGTAACCTCTTGGAATCCAGAATGATGTATAAATAAGTGACAAAAAAACCTCTGCCCAATGTCCTAAAATATTAAATAAAAATGCTATGCTACACCAACTGGCTTGGAATGTAATGGCCCAGCTGGTATTTACTCTGTTCTGCTGTGGATGTGAAAGAATTCTATTTATACGGATTCTGGGTGGATACCCAGCCAGTATAAATGGGAACAAAATTTGTCCCATAGTTAGCATATGAATGTTAAACAAAATCTGTTTTGTTAAGGCAAATGCTGGAAATGTAAAAATAAAAAAACATATGCCAAAGTAAAATATATTAGCCTTTGAATGTTACTTGCTATATAGGGTACCTTTAGTCCTAGTGGCCCATGCTGTCCATGTCTTCCTGCAGAGCCATATAAAATTACATTGAACTTACTGATAAATCCATGTAGCATTTCATAATAAATTTTCTAAAAAAACTCCCTAATTCATATCCACAACTGTTCCAAAAACAATCGGAGAGACCAGTAGTATCAACAAAGACTAATAGAATGTGAGCATTGTTTTATGTTTTTGTTACAATAAATACTGTCTTGTTCTCTATTATCTTGCATCTAGATATTTTTTTTCTTACTAATACTGCTTTAATCTTGTTATTGCATACTACACATATTTTTAGAAAATACTAGAAATAAAGTTGTCCAAGTACACTTGTTGTTTTCAATTCCTTACAAGAAAAGAGAAACATTGGAAATTATTGCTGAGCCTACAGACAAAATAATTTTGTTACTTCAATTTCAAAACATAACAGCTACTTTCTTATAAAATATTAATAAAAATTCAAGAGGTACAAATGCAATGCAAATAAATGTACTTTATTTCCTAGCGGCTGCTTTGAGTTATCTCCCTCTTAGAAGCAGACATTCTATTTTCATTCTCACACAGTCAGGGACCTCTGGAATTGTCACATGGTGTAAGTGGCTCATAATGTTTTTGTGCAGTGCCAGTAAATGTGTATAGTAATTTTAATGATTACAGGAAAGCTGTTCTGTACCCTCTTTACGTCAAGATTTTTGGAATGATAATGCCAAAAACAGGAAAAACAAAAAGTCCAAGATTTTACCCAGCTGCAGGAAGACATTTTTTCAGTATTTATAGCTGAATGACTTGGAAACAATGTCTGCTTTAAAACCAAAACTGAGAGTAGGGCTGTCATTTAGGCAGGTCAGAGTAGATAATTTTGGAATTGGTTTTGGGCACTGCCTTTCAGGCAGTAGCTTGTTTCAACTAATGAATTCTATTCTTACTTTCTAAACTCTATTTTTCTTCACCATTTGTTTAGTACCTAGAAAAATATAACTAAACTGTGTCAGCTATAACCTGGTGACTCACAGTTATTAGTAATTTAAATCAGCACAGTAAAGAGCTTGTCAAACTCGCTTCTGTCTCTAGTGTTCGGTTAATTTGTGATGATTCATGGAATCATAAAACAGGGTTGTACAGGGCCTCTGGAGGGCTTCCAATCCAGTTATCACCTTGAAGGAGAACTGCCACCAGCTCTAGATCAGGTCAGTCATGGCTCTTGCCAGCCAAGTCTTCAAAACGTCTAAGAACAGAGCTTCCACAGCACCTCTGGGCAAACTGCTCCAGTTCTGCACCAACCTCCTTGTGAACAGGTATTTTCTAAGGCTTAGCAGGAATGTCTCAAGCTGAGAACTGTGACCATTGTTTCTTTTTTCACCACCTGGCACTGTAAGGAACAATTTAGCTTCACCATACTTGCAATTGCCCCTCAAAGACTTATAAGCAGCTATTAGATCGTGCCTTTGTCTCCTTTTTCAGACTAAACCATTTGCTTTTCTTCAGCTTTTCCTCACCGCTCACTCAAGGCCCCATGCCATCTGTATAGCTCACTGCTGGGCTGCCTCTGTCTTCTCCACATCTTTCTTTAAGTGGGGTCTGAAAAGAATTGATTCAGTATTGCAGTGCAGGCTCACTAGTCCTGAGTAATGGGCTACAAGAATAACTCTGTATCTGCTGGCAATGCTTTTTGTGCTGTATTCCAGTATAGAGTTTGCCTTGTTTTCAGGGATGGAGCTCTGTTGCCTGGCATTCAATCTGACATCTACCATAACTCAAGATCATAATCATCAGCACTTGTAATCACAGGGGGAAGGTTTCTGAACCCTAAACTAGAACAATGCAGGCAGCTCAAGGGGAAGGAATGCTGGATAACTGCCTGCTTTGGGGAAGGCATCACAGACTGCAGTTTTGATATTATTGTTAAGAATTAAGATGACAAATTTTAAGCATCCAAATGATCTGGTAAGTATTAATGTATTTTATTCCCATATTCTCTACTTTACGTTTTAAAGCAGCCAACACTAGCAAAAATTTACTGAGACACAGTGATGGAGGAAAAAAAATGCTTCTTGTGGGACATAGCTTCCACACTACTGAGAACATTTATTTTAAATGGTGTTCCAGTATATTGAATTCATCTTTATTAAGCAAGAAGAGAATATATTAGGGTAAAACGAGAAATAGAGTACTAAATAATACAAAAAACCCTACTTCATCTTTTGATCTCTCAAAAATATAACAGAGCAGAAACTAAAACTCATAAGCTAATCAGGTATCAGAGAAATGCCATTTAGATTCTTCAGAGGACACAGATGTATGTAGTTTTATGTAGAATGACATTGTAATGTCAACCTGGAGCAACTGAATCCAGTGCAACACAGTGACTACAGATCTATAGCTGACTGGGGTTATGCATTTCCCAAAAGCAGAGAGGAAGACACTTCTGGATTTGAGAAAAAAACAAACAACCCACAACCAACAATAAACAACTCTCCTCTTCCCCACAATTTCCTCTTACCTTTGGCTCTCTTGATCCGGGAATTCTGGATTTACTTAACAGGCCAATGGTACCTGATCCTTCCATGTCCTAGTGGAAGAGAAAAAATGTTACAAAATTTAAGAATTTACTTTTAATTTTTTTTTTTAAAATTTATTTTCTTCTTTATTTTTCCCCCCAACTTCTCTGTTTTCTGGAGTCCTAAAGAAAATTTCAAAGAAACTGTATACACATATTTTTATCTTTCCTCATTAACCCCTTTTTGACCAATGCATGATGTTCAGTAGATAACTTCCACACAAAAGAAATTAGGGCATGTTGTCTTCCTTACAGAAAATCCAGTCTTTACAGTCTTGCCAATTCAACACCATTTCTCCATCACTTCAGGCTGGACAGCATCAGGCAGAAGTGAGACAGCATCACAATTTTAAGTATGTGGAACATTTAAGCATGATTTAGCAGTATTTTTCTGTTTAGCATTTACCTGTCACTTGACTACTGAAATACTGCAATGCCTATTAATGGTCACATCTGCAACTGATTTAAGGCAGGGAGAACTTACAGGCAGTTTATTAAAAGCAGCAAACATTAAAAAATGAAGATTCTTCCTAATTCTCCCAGTTGAATGACGAACTTCTACTTAAAATAGAGCTTACTGAAATTAAACTGATTAGAAAAAAGAAGTTTTATCACAAAATTGTGGAATTAATTATGTTGGGAGGGATCTCAGAGTCTACCTACTCTCACCTGCTGCTGAAAGCAACATTAGTAGTGAATTAAAATCAGGTTGCTCAGTACTTTGTCCCCTCAGGTTTTGGAACCCTCCAGAGATGGATTTTCTGCAGCCTCTCCAAGCACATGTTCCAATGCTTGGCTGTTGTGAAGATGAAAAATATTTTACTTGTATCAAGTCAGAACTTCCAATTTATGGTTGTTGTTGCTCATTACTCTGTTCCCTGCTGTAAATATACTCGCCTTGTGTCTTTTAAATAAGCCTTATTTAGGGAGCTAAATCATTTTAGCCTTCTCCAGACGAAACAAACTCAATTCTGCATAGATCAGGTGCTCCAGCCTGCTGACCATTGTCATGGCCATCTGCTGACTACAGAAATATCTCTGTAAAGTAGAAGACCTTGAGAGCAGCATCTGTATTTCCTGTGGAGATTGTCTAGGGATTTGAAAGGAGACTACGCAGAAAGCATCAAACTTCTTCCAGCTCTCATTTTTTCTGACTGTGACATTCCAAATCCATGGCAGAACCAGGAGCTGCTAGTTCCAAAGCAACCAAAAAAATAGACTCGCAACTTGCTATAGTTATCCTTTTTACATTCAGTACCATCCAAGCTATATGTTCCTATCCCTTGCCTAAAATAAAACTTGTCAGACTGTGCTTCAAACCATCTGGATGAACCATGCCAGCAGGAAACTATTCACTTGCTTTTAGATGCAGTTTTATGTGCAGCTGTGCTGGCTTAATTGTTTCCTCTTCATGAAAAGGGAAAATCTTGATGTTTCTTTGCTCACAACTATCCCCGCTTCTTTTTCAACGTCTGTGCCATGTATTGAATCCTCTTGCTTTCCTGTGAGCCACATTAAATCACTGAAATGTGATAATATACATTACATTTTTGGGGGCTGATAGTTCTCTAAAATATTAGTAAATTAACTTGGTTTGTGGGAGGATTGGTGAAACACTGGATGTTAGTACATGTGGAGGGCAGGCATGTGCCAGGAATGGCTGCATATGAGAAGAGGAATAGAAGCAAAGCAGAATTTCCAGCTCTGATACAAGGAGCCTCTGTATCAGCCAGTGCTTAGAGGATCCTTGCTCCTTGCCTGCCTCACTTTCTTCTAGTTAGTGACTTGAAATGGCTCAGATTACTATAGGTCTGATGCAGTCTGGAGATATTGTAAGGGAAAGTATGGAAGACCAATAAGGTAAGCTTAAACTGCTATGGAATGGCAGCCTAATGCTGAAGTTATGGAAAACATCAACTAATCTGACCTCCAGGGAAAAAGAAATCTTGTTCTTTTGCCTTTTTTTACCAACTCCGTAAAAATGACACTGAAAGAAGCAGGAGTGCACAGCTGGAATCAAGTTCTTCCTTTTAGGGTCCTTTCTTTTGAGAGTCATCAGGTTGGATCAAGTAATTTCATGCAATTTCACCTGAGACTGAATGCTATTCAGACTCCCATTTTGCTCCTCCATCAGTCATCAGTGTATCAACAGAAAATCTGCTGATACTCTGTTAAGCTTGTTTAACTAAACACTTGCTACTTAGGGTAAATCCCAAGCTGTGCTGCATCCTTCTTTGCCTTGCCTCCACCCTGCCAATATATTTTTCCCTTTTTAGAGAGTGTCTGATGCCTGCTTTTTATAGCAGACCATCACTTTTGACATCTGCATGTTTTCAATGGGTTTACCAGTCACCTTCTGTTCATTTGGCAAGTGGAAGTACCATTTGCTTTTTTTCACTTAGCTGATCACAGATGCTAACAAGTGCTAACAGGAATGTTTTGTAGAAACAGCCTTACAGCAATAAAAAACTTCCAACCAAAAGGTAGCATTGCCCTATGAACTGGCAGACCATGGTGCTGCCTTAACAGATGGCAGGGAATGGGCATCCAGAAGATCAACTAGAACTGGAAAGCCTGTTAACAGTACTGTTTCTCTCAGGGAAATTAAAATCATGCTAGTTTTTGGTGTAGATGAAGTTCAACATTAAGCCTGCCAAGATGACAGTGCAGTTAGAGATGGGTTCCATCGTATTTTTGAGAGATCAAGTGATGAAGGCATTTTTTTCAGAAGTAGAAAAAATAGCACCTGTAGTTTATTTTTTTTAATAGGACATTTTTGTTCTGAGTAAAACTGACCATGGGTTCAGAAATGTCCATCATGTCTCTGTATTTACATGTTAAATAATTTATGTGTCTAAAATAAACTCATAGCCTCAAGAATGACAGCATGGGAAAAGTCACAGCTGAATGGGGATCTGCACTTTGATTTTAATGAATATTGTGGTCTCTGTGTATATTTTGATCATTGCTTTAAATTACTTACATGGGGAAAAATATGATTAAGAATTCTTCCTTGTAGTAAAGTATTCAAGTATTATATATTAGCAGTGATATTAGCATAAAAAATAGCATTTAAACACAGTCACTATTGAATATATTAATGAAAATTGACCCCCCAAAATCCATTATTTCCATGGTATAAGCATGGCCAATTACATACTCAGATGCAAAAAAGATTGTAGGTTACACTAGACAAATTTCAGTCTACAGCAATGGACACTGCCTGTCATCAATTCAGCCTTAAATAACTGTGAAATATATAGTGCATTACACTGGTCCTCTGAAGGAAGTAGATCCATAGCTATGACAAACGCCATAATAACTAAATACCTCATATCCCAAACTGTAGCTTTGTCCTGGGGGTCCACAAGGTCCAGGGGGCCCAGGTGGCCCAGGAGATCCTGGTGGTCCAGGTTTCCCAGGTGACCCAGCAGCACCAGCGTCTCCTTTGGGGCCTACTGATCCAGCATCTCCAGTATCACCCTAAAATAGAAGTTCGGTCTACTGGTACATTGAGTACGCATATGTAGATGCAAGCAAGTAGAATCACAGAATCATAGAATGGTTTGGGTTGGAAAGGAGCTTAAAGATCATCTAGATCACCCCATCTACTATGAGCATGGGATATCTTCCACTAGATGAGGTTGCTCAGAGCTGATCCCGCTTGGCTTCCAGCACTGCCAGGGCAGACATATCCACAACTTCTCTGGGCAGTCTACTCCAATGTCTTACCACTTTCACTTCAACTGATTTCTTCCTAATATCCAATCTAAATATATCCTTTTTCAGTTTAAAACCATTACCCATCATCCTATTGCTACACTGCCTGATGAAGTCCCTCCTCATCTATTCTGTAGGCTCCCTGAAAGACCACAGTAAGGCTTTCCTTGAGCCTTATCTCATATAGGTTAAACAACCCGAACTATCTCAGCCTGTCCTTACTCAGGAGGAGCTCCACCCACCTAGTAATTTTCAATTACTTCGGTCAGCTGAGAAGCTAAGTTTGCCAACTTCATTATATTTCACAATAATAAGATTTTGGACTTCTCATCTCTTTCCAGTAGTGTGTTGTATTAGTGTGACACTGTTATCCTACAAAGACTTCTTTTTACCTTTGGACCAATAGAACCAGGAAGACCTTGATCACCCTGTAGAAAGAAAATCAATTCTAATTACTTGGAGTAGAGCATTAGACATGCAACAAAAGCACACTTACAATATTTTTCCTAAATGCAGATTTCTGTGATGTTCAATTTGATCTTATAATGTCCTTTACATGGAACATTAGAAAACTTACTCAAAAAAACAACTTCTGATTCACGAGTTACAGTTAATAACTCTGATCTAGTATGCAGTCAGGATGTAATTTTTTATTTCATTGATTGCTGAAGATTTTAAGGGTCTGGAGCACACAGAATTTCTGTCTCTGAACTTAGATTTCAAAACTGTCATGGGATACAGAAGCAGAAACACACATCTTGTCTAGGGCACAGTTCCAAAGAAGGAACGCAATGACTTGTGTGGTTGTAAGGCTGCAGCAATCAAGCTCTTTCTTTTGCTTTTTTACACTTTGCTTAAATACTGCGTTTGCCACCTCTAATTCATGGAACAGACAAAAAGTCACAGCATGCAAATATTTCTTTTTGAGTTTCCACACAATCTAACCAAATCAACTGTTATATTGGTGAGCTCCTGTCCTTATTTATTCAATAGAAATATTGTGTGGGTATGATCTGAAAAAAAAAAATTAGTAGTCAGCTGGAGCAAAAGATAACAATGTTTTCTTTCAAAAGGAATGGCAAAAAAACACATCAAATTTCACTCCAAGGAACAAACTGACTTTACTTTCAGTGCATCCTGCAGTTTCTTCCTGTTACCTTCTCCGGCTTGATTAAAAATAGAGATTGCAATAGATTAAAAGGTTTTCAGAAAAAATTAATAGTAGGAATAGAAAACCAAGGCTTTCAGAAAAAATTAATAGTAGGAATGGAAAATTCCTATAATCCCAAGGTGCTGGGGATTGTATTGAGCAGGTGCAAGTATGCAGTGTTTCATTTCTAATTAAATTTTATCAAATATACACAATGAAGAAAACAATCTCACTGAGGCAAAACATTTTAAGGTTATGTCCTTTGTTTTGAGAATTATGCCCTTTTTGAACATTTTTTTCCAATTATTTCCCTTTCCAGATCAGTTATATTTCATATAATATGCAAATTAGGTTTCCTTTACTTCAGCTAGACTTGTGTAAAACACTACCAATTACAATGGACACAAGTTTCAGATGCCTGAATTTTCTGGATAGCTACTAGTTCCCATGTGTGCTGAAGTTTTGACAAATACAGGCTTTTGAAATCACAACTTCATTCTCCAAACGTGATTGAAAAAAACCCTTGTGATTTAAAATGAAAAAAAGGGGGAAAAAAAAAAAAAAAGAGTAATATGCTGGCCATTTAGGACTTGCCTTTTATTTCCCAAAATAGCATAAAATCTTTCAATGTACATTTGGGAACTGACTTTAAAATTCTTGTGTATAAAGCGGGGCATAGAAGCTCACTGGAGGATCAAAATCTCGTGTAGCCTTTGTCTTCACATCCGTCTTGAAGTGGGGTGCAAAAAAAACCCGTATGCTGTAATAGGTAGAAATTTAAAATAGTGGCAGTTTTGCAATATGTAGGTTTTAGTTCTATAGTGCTCATCTGATCATGCATGGAGCCAACCAGTACAGCACATCAACAGAAAACTAACCCTTTGCTGCCAGGTTAGGACACTGAAATGTTTCATTAAGGGCTGAGTGAAGGCTGGAACTACCACAGATGTGGGGCTGGGATATCATAGTTGGGGACAGCAGCAGTGCAGTAGTCAGCAGTTAAGACAAATAAGGGCTGCTGCAGAGGCATAGAAAACTTCATGTGTCACTGGTCCACAGAATCCAGGTTTACAAGTAATTCCAAATGCCCTGGTATACACATGCACCATGGAGGGTGCTTTCTGCAGGGATTATGACAACAGTCTGTGCCAGTCTGGACTGGCTAAAGTTCTGTCTTTCACCCTCCAGATTCACCTGAATGGATCCAATCATGATTGACTTTCCCTGGTGAACCACAACAGAGTAGCTCATATTACATTTTTAATATTGCATGCTATACCCAATAGAGAACTTTGAATTTCTGAATATGCCTTTTGAGATGTGTTCTAATAAGCCATTAGAAGTTGTATTCAATTAAAAAATATTAAAGCCAACCAGTACCATGTTGCAGGGACAGCTCTTTATCAGTTTACAGCCTACAATTGACAAAGGTTTTCCACTAAAGTAAGAGAAAGACAGACATTTAACTTAACTTTTCTCCCTTCTGTCCTGGTGGGCCAGCCACTCCATCAAGACCAGGAAGACCTTGAGGACCCTGCAGATGACAGTAAATGTAAACCAGGTGCTGCTTGAGAGCCTTCTTCCTAGCACATGCATGAAAGTATTTTGGACCAAAATGATGATGATGCAGTCATAGGATGAAAGAGTATAGCATGAAGTGGCACTTAGCACCATTAAGTTTTAACATTTGTTTTTCTTCTGAGAGTTTGGTTTTGTATCAAAACAGAATTTAAGTATATTTTAAGAGAAAGCTAAATCACGAAATAAGCCCACATTATGTAAAAATAAAGTTGGCACAAAAATTAATGGTGCTGTCCCAGCAAGTTTTGGCAACACTACTACAGATGTGATAAATTTGAAGCCCCAGATGTGATGAGTTTGAAATCCACATGCACTTCAGCCATCCACACTCTTGGCAACTTCCGTGCCAGATGAGAGCTCGTTGAGAAGACGTTGATATTGACAAAGTCAGAAAGTGACCCAGGTGTTCTGTGTGATACCTTGCTTAAGTTTTGCATTGAAAAATGTGTATTTAGTTCGCCACATGGTTTCCTGTGAGTATCCCATGACTGAGGATGTTTTTAAGTGAGCAGTCAGACTGGTAAAAAAGAGCTCTGCAGGGTCAACTAGTCAGTCACTAGAGGTAATGAAGTCCAGCCCACAGTATCTTGACATGTAAGAAAGGGAACAGTTTAATGTATATTTGCATGACCTATGTTTTTAAAATTAGATCCTGAAAGCTTTTAATTAAATTTACAGGTGTGGCCTCCGTGTATTAATTCATCTGTTTTGGAGAAGCATGCAAAGGATTGCAGAAGGAAAACCATTCTTTTTCTCTGCTCTGATGCTTAGCAATTTTAAGTTTCATTGCTCTAAAGCTGCTTATTTCTGCTACGTTTTTAGAATTGTGTTTCCTATGTAGCTAGCAGGAAATGTTTGAAGCTTTGTCATTCACTTCAGGGTGTATTCATGCATTTGTGAGCTACTTTAAAAAACACAAACAAACAAACCAGAAAGAAAATATTAATCAATGCCATGAGGCAATTAAACTTCATGTGCCATTTAGATAGTATGTATTTAATTAGATCACCATCACATCAGTATCAGATGCAATGTAGACTGGTTAGTATTTCCTGTTACAAAAGGCAGCCTTTACCCAAACATTTCCAACATGTTTCTCATGAGAAGAAAGAAGATCTTGACTCAGCAAGGACAAGCCTGCTGGAAACTGCACATAACTGTCTAGTCTTCTCAAATCAGTATTTCAACCAAAGACCTTTATTACACAACAATTTCAATGTGTTACTGAATAAGGTTTTTCATCCACATATTTCTGCTGTGAATAGGTCTCACTTTGTTTATTCAGAGTGTGCAAACATATGCAGATCTTTGGAGACCAGGGCACTGATTTTTTAGGTCATCTGAATGTGTGGGAATGTATGGGTCTGTACTCCTCATAGCTAGACTTTTTGCTTCAGCAGTCTGCAGACCTGTCATGATTCTCCTGAAGATGTATTTCAGTAGCCTGGTTAACATTTAACTTCTACTTTTTTAACTGATATGTTTCCCAGGAATTACCTGTAAGTAGACAAGAATGATTTCTGTTGCATCAGAACAACGGCTGGCTAAAAGTAGTTAATATTATAGCTTGTGAAATCCTAGAGTGCACAACTGAGAATACAGCATTCTTTAAAATAGAAGATGAATTAATACCTGTCAGGAGACACCCCTGAAGACTGAAGGAAGGCTAATGTCACCCCCATCTTTAAGGAGGGTTCCAAGGAGGATCCAAGCAATTGCAGACCCATTAGCCTCACCTGGGTGCCTGGGAAAGTCATGGAGTGAATTCTCCTGGGGACTATCACAAGTCACTTAAAGCATGTGATCAGGAAAAGCCAATATGGATTTACCAGGGGCTAATTGTGCCTGACAAACTGTATTGCCTTCTATGACAAAGTAACCCGCTTGGCTGATGCAGGTGTACATCATCTACCTGGACTTTTCCAAGGCTTTTGATACAGTACCACAGCCTCTTGCTGGAGAAACTGGCTTGGCCCAGGAAAGTGGTCTGTGCAGTGGGTGGGGAACTAGCTGACAGACCATACCTAGAGGGTGATAGTAAAAAGTTCATCATCCAACTGGCAACCAGTCACAAGTGGAGTCACCCAGGGGTCAATATTGGGCCTGATGCTATTTAACATTTTTGTAAGTGACTTGGATGATGGGATCAAGAGCAGATTGATGAAGTTTGCTGATGATACCGAGATGAGTGGAGATGTTGACACCCCAGAAGGGAGAGCCACCCTTCAGGATGACTTAGACTGGAGAAATGGTCTAACAGGAAATTTATGAAGTTTAATGTAGAGAAGCACAAGGTCTTGCACCTGTGAACACATAACCCAGGACTGCAGTTCAGACTGGGACCAACTTGGCTAGATAGCAGCCTTGTGGAAAAGGACCTTGGGGTCTTGGTGGGCAACAGGCTCAACATGGGCAAACTGTGTGCTGCAGCAGCAAAGCAAGCCAACAGGATGCTGGGCTGCATCAACAAGGGCATCAACAGCAGAAAGAAGTCATCATCCCACTCTACTTAGCACTTGTTGGACTGCACCTGGAATATTAATGGTGTGGACAGTCTGGAGAGGGCCCAAAGGAGGGCCACGAGGACTGGAGCACCTGCCATATGGGGAGAGGCTGAGAAAAATAGGTTTGTTCAGCCTTGAGAAGAGAAGGCTTGGGGAGACCTAATTATGATGTTCCAGTAATTAAAGAGTGGCTACGAAGAAAATGGAGATTCCCTATTTACAAGAAGTCACATGTACAAGACATGCAGTGGGCACAAGTCACTCTTGGTGAGATTCTGTTTGAACACGAGGAAAATTTTTCTCTTTGAGGACAGTCAGACATTGGAATGGTCTCCCAGGGGAAGTGATGGATTCCCCCACTTTGGAAGGTCTTAAGTCTCAGCTCAACAAGGTGCTGAGACATCTCATATAAACAAAAATTGAAGGGTTGGACCAGATGATCCTTGAGTTCCAACCTGACATTCTATGACATGGTTCTATGATATATTTCTTAATTTTCTTTGAATTCTCTTTATATTATTAAAGAAGACCTTTTAATCTAACTGCACATTGTCAATGCAGCAAATAAAGCAAATATAGCATTAAGCTAAGTGTATTTTACACCTGCCAACAGGTTTTCATGGAATTGCAGTCATAAACATCCATTCAATTGGATCTGTCTTGGATTCAGGAAAAAAGTACTGAACAGGATCATAGCAGTTAGATGCAATTTGGTGTGTCATTCTGATTTATTATTTTGGGGTGTCATTCTGATCAGAAGATGCAGTAGAATCAGTAGATGCAGCAAATAATTACAATAATAGATGCATCTATTGTGCAGATAATAATGCAGCAAGTAATCTACATAAGTAGATTGCAGCAAATAAGTAGATGCAGCAAATAATCATAATAATTTTTTTGCTTTTCTATTACTCTTTATATTTTAAAATTTAAATATAAATATTATCCTCCCTTACGGCAAAACAGGCCTGGTCATAAAGGGGGCTTATGATAGCAAGCCTTAAGACACTAAGCATCTTCATTTTATTGAAAAAATATTTTAAATTTTAAATATATGAGCACTGGGAAGCAACACTGGGCTGCATTAGAGGAGAACTCCAGTAATTCTCTGAAGATACTGTGGTTCTGAGAAATGTTGCCAAAATAGGCATTTTTGTGACAGGTCTCTGCAGGACTTTCTAGAACACTTTATACTACTAACTCCCAGCCCTAAATTTTTTTTAGGTTTAGGCCATTCAATTAGTTCATAGACATACATGACTGAAATAGCTTACTTTCAAACAACCAAAACTGGAACTACTTGATCTTAATTGTCCTCTCAAACCCTGAAAATTCTATGATTCTATGATAGTGTTACAATTCCTCACAAATGCAAGGATACAGGGAAGTTCAAGTGACCACCATGATCAAAACACACCAGTGGTGCAAGCTGCAGTGTAAGTATCTCATACAGACCTACTTATTCTTTAGAAAAGGTATTTGAAATAAAAACAAATTTTTTAAAAAGGCAAATAATAGTGCTATTCCCACCTGTCTGTTTTTTCTCTGTCTTCTCAGAAACAGATTTAAAGCATTTTCTCATCTTAAAAAGTCCTCTTGCCATCATTTCTTGTCTTTTTAATTTCTCTCTCTTTTTTCCCCATTCACATACACCTAGGAATTTTCAGATCTTGAAATGAAAGCCTACAAAACATTTCTGGAAGCTGTGAATTAAGCATGTACAAAATTTTTATTGTGAAATGGACCTTCTACAACCTGCACAAGTAAAGTCAAGCTCTATTATGCTGATGAGAAATAAATGTCAATATATACTTACTCTTAGAATTGCAGTTTCTCTGTCAGTGTCTCCAGAACCTGATTCTTCTGGTTCCAGTCTATTCTGAAATTAGAATTTTATTTTTAAAAATTGCTTCTAAAGATGATGAATAGAAATATCACTTGCCAATTCCTGTAAATGCATTTATGGCAAATATTCTGCTGTCACTGGTTAAATAAATTATAATACAACAAAAACATTTCAGTCACTTTTTTGGTGTTGCATACTATTTTATAGACACTCAGCTCTATATTTACCTGCAGATGCTCAATGAGTACAGTGGTAGCAGTCCTGCAGGACACATATGATGTGTGAGAGTTTAAGGGAACTGAAGGTGAAGCAAATTTTGGCTTTGTAATGATACCTTTCATTCATAATATCCTGTAATGGATACCTAACAACTAGAAACTGTTTCGTAAAATTTGCTTTCTATTTCAATAGCCAAATTCTGAAATTTCTACAACTGGAATCAAAACAGGGATTTTATAAAGGGAAATTAACATACTAAAGTATTTTCTAAATATTTTGTTGGAAAACCAGTTTGGTTATGTATTGCAATCTAGTTGTACTCAGCTATAAGACAATTTTATAGATTAAAGCTTCTTCAGCTTCAACTATCCTCCTATATTATGGAACCTACAGTATAAGCTACAGTTAACACATACTGTAAACTTCTAAAGAAAAAAAAGTATTTTTCATGAAAAATTTGTCATGGTTTGTCTGCATAGTATATATAGCAAAGTGAAATCATGACCAATTATCTTTTTATTTTCAATTATAGAACTTGCTATGAAAGTTTTATAGAACTCATAATTTTAAAAATTAAGAGGAATAAATCAAGTTGTGCAACAAACAAAATTGGCAGTTGAAATTTGACTTTTCCATGTGTGTAAGTTCCACCACGTTTAAAATTAAATAATTACAACTCAAAGAAAACTAAATTGATTACAGATTCCCACTGCAAATCCTTAACGAGTTTCATATCTGTGTGTGCTTTGCAAACTACATTTGAAAGTACACTAAGATCTAGTACCTGGTTCAGTTGTGATAGTACCAAAGCTAATGTTTCAAAACCTCAGGTGTCAGGAATGCATTTCCTTGGCTGCATTGAGACTTCAATTACTTCAGTCCAGAATAAAAGGTCTTGAAACTTGCTATCACAGATAACAAGAAAGTAAAGTGATGCAGGACCTGGTGCCCACTGCTTCACGTAGAGAAGTGGCCTTGAGGTGAGAAAAGCTGTTGGACTGGAGCACATTGTCCTAGTGATCTGTAGCTGCCTTGCTGGTCTCTTGTAGTCAATATCACTAGAGGCTAAATAGGGCATCCCTTCATAACACTACTATATTATTTTTATATTACAGAAGCAGATTGGTATCATTTAGCAGACCCTATGACAGGGGAGCACATAATCCATTTTGGTCACTGGAATATATTTGAAAAAAATCTTGCTAAATAAAATACTCAGTGTAACAGATAGTTTTGTTTAAAAGTCCACCATAGGACTCCCACTGGTGTTAGTGATGGGCCATGTCCCCATGTAAAATCAGCCCTCACACCTTGAATAGAAAATTCAGGACAGATTCTTTCTTCAGTTGCATACACATGTATTCTCATGAAAACAGTGGGAAAAGGTCCAAGTATAGAAGAGAGATTAATCTGAAACTTATTCTTTAACACTGCCTGAGTACTGAGCATTCAAACTGTGAACACTCTCACCATGCTGGTATGTGTTGTAGTATTCAATGACAGCAAACATAAGTGACTGTCAAACCATTTCTGTGTGCAGTGGTGGGAAGAAATTAATAATTCAGGTTTGTAATGCTTTTTTGAGGAAAGTTTTGTCTCTTGTTCTCCTCTATATTATTGATTTTGTCCAGGAGGGCACACGCATCAACTGTTTTTTTAAAATGTGAATACTGAGTGTTTATGTATATTGTAGTACTCACATGCTTCACCCAGACATTTAGTTGCATCTCTGCATGAGTATTTTAGAAAACATTAAAAAAATTGAGGCAATCAGGCTACTTTCCCAGAAAAAGCCTCCTATTTAGTTCTGGATTCTTCTGTGGCAAGACGAACTCATTGGGAGAGAACCCCAAATACTCACTAATCCTCTGGAAGGTGCAGGTGGTCTTGCAGGTCCTGGTAGTCCTGTGGGTCCTGGCAGACCCTCACCAAGATTAATCTAAAATGGGGAACGAAGATAAATTAACAAGTACTTAATCATATTAAAAACCAAAGCAGCTTTTTTTTAGCACAAACTTCTATTTGTGTGGATTTCTAGTCCCAAGAAAAAACAAAACCTCTGCAATGAATCTGTAAATGTAGAAGCAATATTAATAGCATTACACACTGTGTACATCTTGTCAGAATAACGTTTTACTGTGGATCTTGCAATTTTAGGGAATGTTTTCTGTTCTGTCCCAAGTAAATGAATGAGTAGAAAGTATGGTCACACCCTGGTACTCAGTAGGTAAATTTATTCATTTTATTGCTACCATCTGTAATGCTTTTTCCAATACCCCTGTGTCATGATTATTCCTCTATGTGTTGACCTTTATCTCCTGCCAAAACAATGAAAGTCCCTGTTTAGACCTATGTCATTTTCTCTCATAATTACTACCACCTTTTCTTCTCTGGCTTTCTTAAATCATCTCTGACATTTTCCTGAGGTTAGTTTGAATTGCTTTTGCTTAAGGTATTTAAAACTTTTATTAAATTTTCTGTTTGACTGCAGCATTTTTTACTTACGTCAAGAGCTGAAGTTAAGCTTCCACTTTTAAAATCTTAAGTTGAAAGTCTTTTATAATGTATCTTTTTATACTCAACTATCTATGTCTTTTTCCAGAGAATTCACTAGACAGAGTTTGGCTTTTGTGTTTTAAGCAATTCTGGGGGAAGGATATGCCTCTGTATCCACGAAAATGGAACCCATATGATTATAGATAAGTGGCAGATCAAAACATTATGATTGCTTAAATACATGTAATTTTTATCAAATTATTGGCATTCATTTAATTTCGTTTTTTGAAGTCTTGTACACTTACAAAAGTGATTAATCTCACCTGTTTTTGTTTTTTTTTTTCTTCTAACTGGTAGGTGTGACAGAACATATGGCAGGAGAAAGTATAGTGTTCTTCTCTCTCTGTCTGTCAGTCTCACATTTCTTTGGCTCTCTGTAACTGCACTTCACTGTTCTGAGGAGTTACTCATGCATTTTGGACTTCCTACATAGTGATGCTGGTTTCAGGACAGATGTACATTCAGATGGAAATAAAAAGCAATGTAACTGCTCATATCCCAAAACTTTTCTCACCAATGGAAGTGAAAAACTCAGCCTTCCCTCTACCAATGCTTTCATTGTAGCACAGATTACTACCCATTCGTCTTGACAGTGCAGAGCTGAGAAGTGTGACTTCCTTCCAACCTTACACCAGGAGAAGAGAAACCAGACTGCTTGCACTGAGCTTTCCCAAAGGGGTAGAAGTCACAGAGACATAGCTGACACTGCTAGCCAGCCTCGACTAATCTATGCTTTACCCTCTAACCTTCCAATTTGTTATTTGATCTTATGAGCATTTTAATTATGTTATCTAAATTAATATATTCAGTGACATAGCAGGAAACATGTTATTCTACCTGCGTCTTGGTCACTTGCTCTTTATGTTTGAGAATTCATTAGATAAATGTATTTATTAATTTCTTTGTTCCCTGTGGCTTTGTCAAATGGTTTCTATAGTGATATTTCATCATATTCAAAATGCATTTAATTAATTCGGAGCTATTTCCACTATCTGCCAGTTAATTTACAGATACAGCCTGTTAATTTAGATACTCTTCATGAATTTTAACATATCTTTTGCATTTTTCCACTAAGGTTTACATTAGCTCCCGTCAATGTTTTGTGGTTGTTTTCATGCCATTTCCTCCATTTTCTGTTTACTATAAAGGTGAAAGAACCCCCCATTCTCACATTTAGATAGTCATGTCTAGGAAGCCGAATTGCATACATTCCCAAGGAGCATCTCATGACTGGAACTCTACATTGGGCAGGGACCACAGCAAAAAACTGACAGCCAACTCCCCACTCCCCACTGATATGTAGCATCCCATTAATTCCTAGCTTTTCTTTTTCAATGTGAAGAACTAGAAACAAGCAGGTAAATGATGTACTCAGCATGCAGTGCACGGACAATAACTTCTTGATGCCGATGGTGGAAGAACCAAGAAGGAGAGGGATGCCACTGGACCTCATACTTTTATAAACAAGAATGGACTAGTTGGGGATGTGAAGGTAGGAGGAAGCCTTGGCTATAGCGATCATGAGATGGTGGGGTTCAGGACTGTGAATTATATACACAGAGCATCAAGCAGGATCCTAACACTGGACTTCAGAAGGGCTAAATTCGACCTTTTCAAGGACCTGCTTGGCAAAATCTCATGGGGTAGGACACTGGATGGAAGGGTGGACCAAGAGATCTGATTAGTATTCAAGCACCTTTTCCTCCAAGCTCAAGGTTGGAGCATCCCGAAGTGTAAGAAATTAAGCAGGAAGCCAGAAGGCCCACATGGTTGAGCAGGGAGCTGCTGAATAAGCCCAAGTGGAAGAAAGAAGTTTATAGAGCATGGAAGAAAGAGCAGGCCACTTGGGAAGAATACAGGAATGTTGTATGTAGGGATGCAACAAGGAAATCTAGGCCTTCTTAAACCTGGTGAGGGAGGTCAAGGACAACAAGAAATTTGTCTTCAAGTACATTGGAGAAAAAAGGAAATCCAAATGGAATGGGCCGTCTGCAGCTGGTGCCCTAGTGATGGAGGATACAGGGAAGGAAGAGCTACTGAATGCCTTCTTTGCCTCTGTCTTAACTGCTAAGGCTGGCCCTCAGGAGTCTCATACCACCAAGGTCACAGAGGTAGTCCAGCAAAAAGAAGACTGGTGATGGAACAGCTTATTCTTAGTGCCAGCTCAAAACACATTGAGGAGAGAAGGTTTATCAAGAGTTTATCAGCATGGATTCACCAAACAGAAGTCATGCTTGACCATTCTGATAGCCTTTTATGATGGTATAAATAGGTGGATAAGCAAGGGGAGGGCAGCTGATACGGTCTACCTCAACCACAGCAAGGCTTTGACACTGTCTCCTATGGCATCCCCACAAGAAAACTTGGGAACTCTGGATTGGACAATTGGGTAGTGAGATGGATTGGGAACTGGATGAAGGACAGAGTCCAGAAAGTTGTGGTCAGTGGGCCTGAGTCCAGCTGGAGGCCTGTGACTAGTGGTATCCCCCAGGGGTTAGTACTGGGTCCAGCCCTGTTCAATATATTCATCAGTGACCTGGATGAGGGGGTAGAGTGCATCATTAGCAAACTCACTGATGATACAAAACTGGAGGGGTAGCTGACATGCCAGAAAGCTGTGCTACTATCCAGCATGACCTGGACAGGTTGGAGAGCTAGCTGAGGAGAAACCTAATGAAGTTCCATAAGGGGAAGTGTTCAGTATTCCATGTAGGAAAGCACAGCCCCATGCACCAGTACAGGTTAGGTGTTGTCCTACTGGAAAGCATCTCTGGGGAAAAAGACTGGAAGTCCTGGTGGATGACAGGCTCAACATGAGCCAACAATTGTGCCCAAGAGGGCCAGTGCCATCCTGGGATGCATTAAGAGTGAGGCCAGCAGGTCAAGGAAGGTTATCCTCCCCCTCTACTCTGCCTTGGTGAGGCCTGGAGTATTGTGTGGAGTTCTGGGCTCCCCATTTCAAGAAGGACAAGGAAATACTAGAGAGATTCCAGCACAGGGCCACTAAATTATTTAAAGGACTGGAGCATCTGCCCTATGAAGAAAGTCTAAGAGAGCTTGGGCTGCCTAGCTTAGAGAAAAGGAGGCTGAGGGGGGATCTCATCAGTGCTTATAAATATCTAAAGAGTGGGTGTCAGGAGAATGGGACCAGACTCTTCCCTGTGACGTCCAGTGAGAGAACAAGGGGGAATGGTCACAAACTGATACACAGGAGATTTAACCTCAATATGAGAAAATACTTCTTTACTCTGAAGGTAACACAGCACTGCAACAAATTGCCCAGGGAGGTTGTAGAGTCTCCGTCTGTGGAGAATTTCAAAACCCACCTGCTCTAGGAGGGGTGTTGAACTAGATGATCTACAGAGATCCTATTCAACCCCCACCATTCTGTGATTCTGTGATTCTGTAATCCTGCCACTGTCCCTCAAATTTAAATATTATTATGATGAAAAAATGCTGATTGACCTTAGGGAGCATATCTGGTTTGAATTTGCTTTTGTGTGTGCACACAGATGAATTCTTTAAGCTTTGCTCACCCTACCGATATAATGGATCCTAGAAAAATCACACTGCTTGGGATAATAAAATAATTTTTCTGGACAACTAATAATTTAAAAATTATTTACAAGTGTAAAAGAGGATCAGTGCAGAAACTTGCTTGTCCTGCTTTCTGCTGCAGGAACTTGGTCTCTAAAGTATCACTACAGGGGACAAGGTCAAGAATGGAGAGGAATGGAGAGACAAAGTTGAGAGAAAGACCTGGATCAACAAATCCATCAAATTGTCCTTTGCTGAGCTAAGACTGCCCAGAGGTTTCAGAAACAAGAGCACCTGTAATGCTTGTTGTCAAATGAGGTTTTACAGATAATCTGCCTTCCTGCCCTATCTGTCCTGAAGAGACTGTATACACTGCAGAACTCCAGTTGTAACCAATTATCCCACTTTGTCTCTGCAGCCTCATGGAGGTGAAAGCCCTGTAACTGTGCATTGATTTCTAAATCTTCCTGTTTGTCTCCCATTTCTGCCTGCTTTTCTGAACATGTACTTGAGATGGGTCCCAGACATGCAGGGGAGTACAAGAGTGTCACTCATCAGGTTGTACCTGAGATGTTTTCTGCTTGACAAGCCTTCACTTTTCTTCAGCTTACAATAGCCCTTTGTCTAACATATCTTTTCTTTAAAGCAGTCAGACTGTTCAGCTGGACAGAGAGATGGGGGTTTGCCATCCATCAGGAGCTGCACTGGAGACTAATTTTGCCTTTGAAATTATTCTGGACCTTTCAAACTGAATCTGAATACATGAGCTTTACATGGGTGATGCTTACACATTTATGAAGCTTGAATTGTTTTGGTAAGCATATAAAATGAATCATTAATTTGACACATAAGTAACTGGCTGAATTTCAGTTTTGTGTACAACATGTGCTTTAATGATAGATTCATCCATTATAACTCACTTCAGATCAGAACTGATACAAATTGTTACTTCAGATGGTTTAGCTCTTATTTCACTTATGGTCTTTCCTAAGTGCTATATGACTATATGTCCTCTGTTAAATCACTTAGCCAGTGGAGTAAGTTGCACAGAGCAGTTCTATACAACAGCTGACTTTTCTTTATTAAATGTTAATTATATTTTCCTTAGCTCTCTTGTGAAAGATCACTTTTTTCTACTGCTGGAGTTTATTAATTTTCTTTAAAAATCTATATGATTCTGCTTATTCATGCAGATGCATAGGTGAACAGCAGCATGTTTCAATTCTTCCTGTGATCCCTATTATTATTTTCTCTCAGAGTGTACCACATTAACACATGGCAAAGCATAAATGGTATCTGATTGACTCTCAGTTATTAACAGGACACTTAACTTCTTGTGTGGCTGCAAAGTGTGCCACTCACCATTTCTATTCTGCCCACAACAAAGTGGCATTTTAGTTGCTGCATAGGCTCGTCCCTGCCAACAAGCACTTGTACTGCTCATCACTGACTGGCCTGCAATTGCCCCCTTCCCCCTTCAAATCTAGTTTAAAGCCCTAAATCTACATATAAAATACATCTGCTTAGTGCTTGATCATTGGCTAGAAAGAAGTCCCACCAGCTTTAAAGTCAGTGCTGTTATAAAGTGGTGCGATTTATTAATTTAGTTAGGACACTGGAAAAAATTCATTAGGAAAATAAATCCTGTTTTCTCTTAACAGCCTGGCAGGGATAATAAATTTCTTCTTGAACACTTAAAATAAGACAGCCTAATCAGGATTTTTGGAAGGCCTCTCTGACAGAAGGAAGATGTCCAGATATCACCTCCTACAGAGTACTTCCAAAAAATTTGCTGGCAGCCTACAGAGAAGCATGGCATGGTTGTAAACAGTATCAATTCATGTAACTATTCTGCCACTGATATGAATAAAACAAGGAACTAAAATAAGTTAACTGACTTGCCTCAACTTTGATCCTTTGTCATCTAGGGGTGGAAAGGTTGTTCAGTCTTAATATTTTTTAGGCAATGTTTCTTTTTACTGTAAATGCAAGGAAAATTTCTGGTTACTTTTAAAAATTATTTTTCATCTTTGAGTGTTAATATACATAGCTCAAAGGAGGCAGCATGCGTAGCTTTCTTAAAGAAATAACTGGAGTAGTTTATAACTTTAATTTAGTTATTTTATCTGTCTACAACTAGAGTTGCATACACTTTTCCACTTCAATCCATGCAGCCATTCACTTGTCAAGACATGAACATAGGTTCAACCTCTTGGATGGTAATTCAAGTAACATGGGGTTTATAAAGGGATAATTTGCATAGAGTAGAAATTTTCCATTTATTCTGTGGGCAACTGAGGGAAGTTTACAATACACATTTTAGACCAGAGTTTAGTGTGTTTTAGTGTAAGTCTTCTATTTGGATCACCTGATAATGAAACACTTCTTTGTACGTGGTACTTCACATAGAAGAACTTCATGACCACTCAAAGGATGCAATTTTAAACCTGTTCATATGCTACACTTCTGAGAAGGAAGCAGGACTTGCACCTGCAAGGCAGTCACTTTATAACCAAGATGCCAGCTTTTAGGAAAGAAAAATTATGAGCTTTTTATGGTGAGGATTTACAATGGTTATTTCCTTGGTTTCTCACTTTCTTATATACAAAATAAAATAATGCAAAACTGAAAGAATGAATTTGGTTTTTCAGTCAAAAATCTCAAGGCAAATCAACAGTTACAAATTCAAACTTTTTCACTGTGTCAGTGCTTTTCAGTCTGATGTCATAAGAGGACATTCAAGAATTTAAGCAGTAACTTCTGTTTGGCATGCCACTAAGATAGCATAGATAAAGGTACCAACTCAGAAAAGCACCTAAAATTCATGTTTTTCTGCTCTTGGTACAAAAAAATTAGTCACATGATAAGACCATTGTACAGACCTCCTCTCTGCTTACTCCTGTCAAAACTGAAGCACCAGAGCCATCTTCTCTTAAGCTGTTCTGTGTGACAGTGGTAGACTCACTTTTGCCTTGTCCAGTTTCCAACACAGCTGAACCTAAATAAAATAATCACTTATTAATGGGAAAAAAAATAAAACCCACCAGAGGTATTTATCAGAGCACAGACATTGCATGAAAAAAAAGAAATTATTTAAATTGTGAACAAAAAACATTCCAAAGACTAATATTAGTCATTTTAAATCTCTGAAAACTGTAAAGGGGAGGAAAAATAAGAAAAGTAAGAATAAAATAGTAGAACAAATGTTTAAGGAGAAAGATTATATTGTATCATCTTTGCCTCCAGCTCTAGTCTAATGGTTTCTTATTTTTCATCTACTTAACATAAAAAAAGAAGTATATACAACAGGTACTTTCTGATGTATGAAATTTAAAAAGGAACTATGTCTTCAGCCTTATTGAGATAGATAACTAACTTTACTTTTTCTTTTCTAAGATTACTGTAATTGTCTTACTAGTGGAGGACTGGATTCCTCAGTGCATTGTGTCCTGCTCTTATTAGTTTGCTGCCTACATTTGCATCCAAAAAACCAGGCAGATTCACATCCTTTGCAGAGAAGGTAAGCAGTTGTTTATTCAGCTGTGGTACTTTGTTTTACATGAAAGGCTTTTACATGGTTCACTATAACAGAAGGTCATAAAATTAAATTATCTTAAATGAATCATCTTAATTATCTAATTAGTCATCTTAAATTCCTTTTAAAGATGTCACATGGCTTTAGAGTCAGTAGCACTACTTGAATAGGTATTTCTCAAGCAGTGCCATGCTTCTCACTGACCTGAGCAGAATGAATATTTTTCTCCTTTAATTACCCTTGCTTAACACTTGCAGTTTCCTGAAGTGCTGTAGAGTACCACAGCATCAGCTCCTCAGGTCAACTTCTTTGTTTTATCCATTTTTTTCCCATCTTAAAATATAAACTATAGTTCTGTGACTGAACTTTCCACTCAATAGATGAGTAAATCTATTCTCTGCATGTCTAATAACAAAAGCTCAGATAATCACCTATATGGAGTGCAAAGTGAGAGATATGTTGCATGGCTGTAGTTGCTACCATTTACTCTCAGTTGCTACCATTTGCTCTTAACAAATTACAGTCTAACAGACTGCAGTTTCAAAGACCAAATCTCTAATGTGCCAATTGTTTTTTTACAAACAGGATGTCCAAAATAATAGGATTTTCCATTTCTGGCAGTACCCAAAGTATGACGGTGGCTTTTCTTACACAGGGTAATGATAAACTTAGACCTAGAGAACATAAATGACACCCTCCCCCTAAATAAAATAAAATAAAATAAAATAAAATAAAATAAAATAAAATAAAATAAAATAAATAAAATAAAAAATAAAAATAAAAATAAAAAATAAAATTAAAAAAAAAAAAAAGAGAGAGAGAAAGAGAGAGAGAGAGGCAGTGCCTTGTTCTTTAAGTCTGGCTGTTTCAGGGATTTCTTCTGAATCATGGTTTCCAGAAAAATCTTCTTCTTCCAAATAAGACAATATAGTTCTGGGGGCTTCCACTGGCTCAACCAGTGTATCTTCAGGCTGAAAAAAAAACCCCATAAAATCCCAAAGAACAGTTTAGCAAAAAGGCTCATTATGTATTTTAAAGTACAAATCAATATATTATGCTCCTCAAAGCATAGAAATTAGACCTACCACATTTATGAATCAAAATAGAAATCCAGATCTTTCCTACTTGGTACCTTGCCAGTATGTCTTTACTCTTATGTTGCCCTAGAAATATGAACTGTCACTATCATAAAACCTGAAATATTTGAATGATGTATTAACATAGTCTCTCTCTCATTTACAAGTTTATTTTACCTACTTCATTTTTCTTCTTTACATCACACATCTAGCTTCTGCTTATCAGCAGATGTCAGACTAATCTGGTGAAGCTCTTGAGAAGAACCAGCACAGAATCTTTGAACTCCATACACTTTCCAAACACATAGAGAGGGAGAAAAGCAGAAAGAATGTAGTTATTGCTGCAGATCTAAGAGCCTGGAGCTGGCTGGTAGCCACCCTTCCCTTCCCCATGCTGGCCGTGTGTGGGCAAGAGGTGGCCATTCAGATAACCTGCTATCAGCTGCATACAGGAATGTGAAGAGCCTACTCCCTGTGGGAAATCAGAGACCTGGAGAAATGCTGCCTCAGTGTAATGAGGAGATTACTTCATGCAAACCTCTATTTGTAATGTAAATAAAATGGAGGCTATGCTGCCATGATAACCTGGAGATGACTTAATGGCTCTGGTCCTGAACCAGGTTAAGGTGTGGAAAATGTCATAATTTCAGGGCTTGCTGAAATAGTTCCTGAATTTTCAGTAAAAGAGGTAACATCATCAGCATAATTTTTATCCTGCTGATTTTGTATCTTTGTAACTGAGGAAAAGCTTAGAGGTTCTTGTTACTAAGAAACACACTGAAGACAGGCTTTCAGGATCAATTTGAAGGTGAAATTAAGCCTTTTCCATGCTGGGCTAGGTCAGATCCCCACTACAGTGACAAAGTACTTCTATTTGGCTTCAGTTTTCAGTACTCTACTTGAGAAAGAAACAAATACATGTTTCTTCCACAGTTATTTTTATTATAAATATATGTTCTGCCCTTGACATTCTGGGTAGTACTATTTCAATTAATCTTTAAAGACCAATAATCTTTTATGCAGCCTGTTTATCTGAACCGTGGTAAATTTACAGTGTAAAAATAGCCATGTGTTATAGGGTTTTGTGTTTTTAAAATCATTAATAAGGCTTACTCTTGGCTACTTTGAGAAAGGAGTACCAACTTTCCCTTTAAATTGGCTTCCCCCTTCTAATGCAGAATAACATACTTTGGACGAGCAGCAGAAAATAATGCACACAATTCAGAATGTGCTCGATTGTACAGTTTACAGAGCATTTCTGATGTATATTTCTCATTGGGAAGATAAATAAACCAACAGTAGGACCAAGATTTAATTGCTTTATTTTGAGAAATTATAACACGAAAGCTATAAAATGGACCCCCATACATTTAGTTTAAGTAAATACCCCAGATCTAACTCTCTGCACTAGAAAACAATGGGGAAAATAGAGATACTTACTTGAAGATAGTACAAAACCAACCCAAACCTCCCACTAAACTGATTGCCTGTCTGACAGAATGATAAGAATTAGGATAATGTAAAAAGTATGTTTGAAATTTAGTGAAGCAATTGAGAAAAAACAAAACAAAACAAAACAAAACAACAAAACCTCTTGAAATAATCCAACAGACCTTTTAGACATGAAGATATATCTGTGGAATAAAGTAGTATCTAATAACCACTCTCAAAGGTTAATGATCAATATCAGCCAATGGAGCTGAAAGGATGTGTCGAGGAAAGACTAACAGTGTCCTCCAGATTTTCTGTGCTCTGGTGATAGGGAAAAGAGTTCCTGAGTCACCTAGACCTTCTCATGTACTTTCTTCTCCTTTGACAGTTCTTAGCACCCATGCATACACCCCAATTTAGATACAGGAATTTCCTCCCTCAGGAAAGGTCCAGAATTTGGAGAAAGCCCTCAGTAAAAGGAGAGAGGTCTGATGTGGGTGCAGCAAACATTGGTATCTTAGTCACTTCTTTGAGGTGAGAGTAGAAAAGGATATTTCATAATACAACCTACATCCTCTTCATGACATGCTATTTTTTCTTACATATGCATTCTATTAACACTTGTTTTATATGTCATTAACGGAGAACCCAAGGGCTTCCACATTTTCTGTGCGGCCTAAGAACTAAGTGCTTAGGCTGTGCATGTTTTTCAAGCCACATGGTAGGTGTCACATTGGCTGGTCTATTAGGCAATACAAGAGGTGTCACTGAAGTACTCTCGCTGTTGAGGAAAGGCCTTCATTCTGGGTCTCTGTAAAAAGTCCAGCAGGTTTTCCCAAGATCTCTGGTCTCTGATCTCTGCCTTTTTGCATTCAGAATGATGTTCACAACATAAGAATGGAATTTCTTGAATGTAACCTCTGACACCACAGGCAAGATAAACCTTGTGTAATGTGACTTAGGAACCAGTCCTGGGAAAAAGAGCAATGTCACTGTAACTTTTTCCAAGATAGTCTTAATTCTCTTGTGCTAATAGTACATCTGCTTTGGTATTCTGTCCACTCTGTGTCCAGTCACAGGGGACTTGAAATGACACAGGGAAAAAAATTCCCCTAGACAATGTCACTGGGTCAAGATTGATCACACAGGCTGCATGGACACATGGAAGAAATTTTAGTAAGGAGGAACCTCTCGAGGTCATGTATGTAGACCACTCATGCAAGTAGATCAGCTCACCCATGACTTTGTCTAACCAAATATTGAAAACTTCTAAGGCCAAAGATTTTGTATCCTCTTTGGGTGACCTGTTCCAGTGCTGTGCTATTGTCCTATTGAATACAGTTTTCCTGAAATCCAGCTTGAACCTCCCTTAGCCACAGCTGCAACATTAGTGACTGTCACTGCTGAGACAAGTCTGGTTACTTGCTTGTTTATGTAATATACATACAAGTGTCTGTATCACTTTTGTAAAGACTGCATATTAAACTGTGAAAGACTAGGTAATTGAAAGGTAAAATGTTCTTGTTCTTTTTTTAACTCTGAATGAAGAAATAAGGGCAAATATAGAATTCCAAATACTAATATGCAATCCAGAATATATTTTAGAATCTCCATAAAAAGAATTTAGAACTTTTTGTTTCTTGTGATCGGTGTGTGAATAATAAAGGAAAATAGTTAAAAAATGGCAACACTCATGTGGGAAATTTACTCTCATGTAATTATATTTTCTGTAAAGCCAAAAGAACAATCCATATCATTACAGACTGGCCAGTGTCACTTTGATCTCTGGAAAAATCATGAGGCAAGTACTCTTAGAACATGTTTCTAGGTATATGAACAAGGTAACTCGGAACCACCAGCATGGATTTACCAAAGGTAAATCCTGCATGACCAAAGTGATTGTCTTATGTGATAAAATAACTTGATTTGTGGATAAGGAGAAAGCAGTGGAAGTAATCCACCTTGATTTTAACAAGATTTCCCACAATATTCTTTCCCACAATGTTCTGTCACCCACAATATTCCCGTGTCCAAGCTAGAACATTACAGTCTGGACAGGATAGCAACAAGATGGGCAAAAAAAAATAGCTGCATGATTGAACTCAGAGCATAATGATTAACGAGACATAGTCATAGGTCCATCCTGGGATCTGTTCTGCTTAATATCTTTACCAATGACCTGAGGAGGCAGCTGGATGCTTGCTTATAAAGTTTGCAGATGACACAGTGGGACTTGGAGCCATATCAGTTAATATGCTAAAGTGCAGACTGCCAAGAGGAACCTGCTTGGAAGACAAAGTCCTACACTTGAGAAAGAAGAATCTCTTGCAGTGACGTGGGCTGGGAACAAAGAAACTGGGAAGCCATTCTGCAGAGAAGGATCTGGGGATCTTGGTCAACAGCAAGGTGAATACAAACCAGCAGTATGTCCTGGCAGAAAAGCAACCTGCCAAAGACTCTTCCTACATGCTAGTAGATCTAGGAAATTATTCACTCGGTTTGCAGTCTATAGCCTCATATGTTTCCAAGACAGACTGGAAAAAGCTCTGAAAAATGTTAATTGACCTGACTGATGACCCTGTTCTGAGCAGGACATTGGACTAGATGACCTTCCTTCCAGTCTGAAATCTTCTATGATTATTGTTTGTATTTTTATTATTGATAGTTCATAAGGATACAAGGCTAATGAAGCAAAACTGATAGTATTGTTCTGGAAAAAAAAACCAGAAAAACCCCACAGAAACCCAGTACTGCAACACACATTAAATGGCTTCAACACTTATGAAACAGCAATGAACGTTGTTGTTCCTTGGTTAGGGTTAGGGTTAGGGGTTAGGGGTTAGGGGTTAGAGTTAGGGTTAGGGTTAGTGTTAGGGGGTTGGGGTTAGGGTTAGGGTTAGGTTAGGGTTAGGGGGTTGGGGTTAGGGTTAGGTTAGGGTTAGGGTTAGGGTAAGGTTTAGGGTTAGGGTTAGGGGTAAGGGTTAGGGTTAGGGCTTGGGGTTAGGGTTAGGGTTAGGTGTTTTTGCCATTGCCTTTCTGATATACAGAGTAGTTCAGGAATTATTTTTCTCAAGATCCCTGTGGAGAAGACATGCTAGGGATATTTTTTTGGGTTCAGAGTCAATTAGCGGGGAATACACAGAAAAAAATTTTTATGAATAGATAACTGTTATGCAAATGTTAAATACACCATGTTATGTTTGTTGTGGGGGTTTTTTGTTGTGTTTTTTTCAGGTCAGAAGGCCCATTAAATAGAAATATTCTGAAAGAGAATGCGGTCAAAGAATATCATCCATTCTTACTACACCATACTGACGTACTAATTTGAAAAATGCATATTTGAATATGCACCGTCAACATTGACAAATGTCTGTTCAGAGACTGCAATTTTCGCCTATGAACTTTGACTTGGTTTCATTCCAGCTCAGCACAATAATTTACTTAAAAGTGCTGATTTGGTGAGTCTGTTCAGCTACTGTTCACAGTAAAAGTTAATTTAAAAACTTTCTCAGAAACATCTGTCTGTGGCTGCACTGATTTCTAAAGTATTTGGTTTTGTCTCTTGTTTAATATTTTAGATAATAATAATAAGTAATTATTATTATTAAATCTTAATATTTTATATAGTAAACCCACTAAAACTCCATGACCAGTCATTATAGGCATAAAAATCCCATGAACCATTTGCATTTAAACATTTCTGATTTGGCAAGAGCATTAAATATTTTGCTAAAAGAGACTACATATTTATTGACATGCTGGTATGGCCTCCTTGAAATCCCTAGGTATGTTAAGAAAAATGTGATTGAAGGAAATGCTTTCTTAGAATATTTTGCATTTTGAAGAACACAGTAATTTACTGGCCTTTCAGGCTTATGATTAATTGGCTCAACCCAATGTATTAATGTCCATTCTGTGGTTGGCTCATACAAAGAGATACTGTAGTAGTAACTAGGACTGCACACAGACACAATTAGGAGTGTTTGTACACAGTCCAAGAAATCCACAATTCACTGCCAAAAAAATGTCTGTAGAACAAAAAAAAAGCTAAGAAGAGTCTCATTTCTTTCTTGTTTTCTAAGAGTGATAATCTGCTATGTCTACATACTTCCTTTATTAACCTTGTTGTGTAATGCTTCAGAGAAACCTCTTTGTGCACTTAAAGCCTGGTTCAGTTTTTCAGACAGTCTTAAAAATGTTTTAACAGGAAAATAAAAATAACAAAGCAGAAAATAATTTGTGGAGAAATTAAAATAAAGTAAGTGAAAGAATTACCGCTGAAAGGAAAAACTATTTGCAATGATATAATTATTGATGCACAAGTGTATTGCAGAATTCAAGTTAACTGTAGGCAAATTCTAGGTGTGATATTGTTCTTGATGCTTCAGATCTTGAAATAACTCTTTGGCATTCAGGACTGATCCTGTATCTTTAGAAAAATCAAAGGAATATCACATTTTTACTCCCTGCAAGTGGTGTAGAATGATTAACAACAGCTATTCCACTTTTAGGTCCCTGTTTATGTAGCTCATAGATATGCTACTATTATTTTAGCAATGTGACAACATTTGCTCATTAAAACAAATTTTCACTCTGCAACAGTGAATAATACGCTGAGACATAAAATTCTTCTGGAATTCTTCTGGTTTCATCTGGAATAGAATTAATTTTCTTCCTAATTGCTAGTATAGCACTGTGTTTCAGATTTAGGATAAGAATGTTGATAACACATTGATGTTTTAGCTGCTGCTGGGTAGTGCTTACACAGTCAAGGCTTTTTGTGCTTCTCACACTGCCCCACGAGAGACCAGGCTGGGGGTGTGCAAGCTGGGAGGGGACGTACCTGGCACAGCTGACCCTAACTAACCAAAGCAATATTCCATACCACAGGATGCCATGCTCAGCATATAAAGCTGGGGAAAAAGGGAAGGGGGATACATTTGCAGTGATGGCATTTTGTATTCCCAAGTAACCACTCCACATGATGGAACTTTTGCCGGAGATGGATGAACACCTGCTTGTGGATGGGAAATAGTGAATGAATTCTTTGTTTTGTTTTACTTGGACATGCAGTTTTTGCTTTATCTATGAAACTGTCTTTATCTCAAGCAATGTGTTTTCTCACTTTTACCCTTCTAATTCTTTCCCCAGTCCTACACCAGGGGAAAATGATCAAGAGGCTGTGTGGATATTGGTTGCTACTTGAAGTTAAACCATGACGTCTTGCAAAAGAAAGAATAAAAAGACAAAAATTCTGCTATTGCTGTGTGGAATTTTGAACAGTGTACTAAATATGAAGATTATTAAATAAAAACTTAGAGCAATAGCTAAAAGAACTTTTTTTTTTTAGCTAGGCTAGAGAACTTGGACATCTTTCCTGAATTAACTACAGTTGTATCCAAATGAGAAAAAGTGAAAGCACAATAGGATTCCATAGGTTAAACTTTGTGGTGTAGTGCAAAATGGAGACAAGTCATCAAGGCACCAGCTGGTTTTGCTGCCATTCAGAAGAACCCCAGCTAGCTGCAGAAATAAGCAGTCAATCTCTGGAAGTTCAGCAAAGGAAAATGCAAATCATGCATGAGATATTACCACATGCAACAGTACTGGCTGGGGACCAGTTGACTGGAAAGCAGCTTTGCAGGAAAGGATGTGGGTAGACAAGTAGAAGAAGAGCCAGAAAAGTGCCCTTCTGGCAAAGGTGGCCAGCAGTATTGTTATTTGCATTAGGAACAGTATCACCAGCAGGCTGAGGGAGGTGATCCTTCTGTACTAATCAATGGTGAGATCCCCCATCTTTACTAATGTGTCCAATTCTGGGCTCACCAGTACCTGGACATATTGAATCAAGTCCATCAAAGGACTATGTAGATCATTAAGGAACCAGGGATTTTGACCTCTGAAAGGAAGATGAGAGTCAGGACTGCCTCCAGATGGAAAGGCGGAGAGCAATCTTAATATGTAAAAAATCCTGATAGGAGGGAGTAAAGAAGAGCCAGACCCTTCTCAGTGGTAGCCAGTGAAGAGAAAAGAGACAAGGGACACAAATAAAAATACAAGAAATTCTGGTTCTGTATAAAAAAAAACCTACACTGGAATGAGAGAGGCACAGGAACTTCCACCCATGATGAAATCCAAAACCCACTGGCACCAAGCAACCTGCTGTACTTAATGCTGCTTTGTGAAGGAAGCTGGACAGGACAATCCTCAGAGGACCTTTCAAACTCATCTAGTCTGATTCTGTGAAAAGCACATGGCAGACCACAAAATTTATTGATGTATATGGAAAAGGCATAAAAATCAATAATAAACATCTCTTCAAACACAGTTAGGAGCAGGAAGGCAGGTCAATACATGATCAAGTTGTAAAAAGAGTGCTCAGAGAATTCTAAACCGTAGCAGAAAAAAAATATCTTTCTTTCATTTAGTCAATTTCTGCAAAAGAATATTATTGGAAAACTTAACAGAGGATATATCTAAAACTGAAGTCTCTGTAAGAAAAGTGTAGGAAACTCACTAAGTGATTGGCAACAAATTACCACAACCAGATGGTATTATCCATGAGTTCCGAGGGATTTCTTGGTGAAAGTGCTAAAGTATGTGCTATATCAAGGAAACATGAGCATGGTTTCTGTAGTAATTTCTCACAAACCTACTGATTTTCTCTGAACGAATCAATGAGAACTTAGATAAAAGAAGAATGCTTCAAATAAGATGCATAGAAATCTTCATTGTAAGAAATTAACTGGAATTTTCAGCCTACCATAAAAAGAGAGGGGGAACACAGTGTGATGGGAGTCTTTAAAAATCAAAGTGTTATGATGAGAAATGAGCAAAAGTTTACTCTCTCTGCCAGTAATAGCCACCAAATGAGATCTGCAGTTATATTCACAAGGACAAGGAAAAGGTGAAAGTCCTTTACAAAACCTGTCATTAAATAAGCTAAGAAACTCTGCAGCAGAAAGCTGAGGATGGTAAAATTCCCATGGGTTAAAAAAAAAAAAAAAGCAGCTTTTTCAAGGGTCAAAAACTCAGCTCAGGCCCACTAACTACAAATAGATACACTCCTGTCTCAAGCATCTCATTTTCTGGGATGGAAATTGATAGACAGCAAAAAGTATTCCTGGTAAATATTGTCTTTAAGTTCCTGATCTGCTATTACACTCTTCCCAAAGTATTGATTTCTGATTCTTGTCAAATATACCAGATTTTTATCTGGCACAGTACAGTCATTTTTATGGAAGAGTGTATGTTGTTCTCACAGGTGCCTTTGGAAATTGCCAGATATGAGAAAGCAGAGACAAAACAGACCTTGCTATCTGAAAAAGTAGTATTAAACCAGAAATGTAAAGAAAATAAAACAAATTTACCTTTATGACATGAGAAGGTGCAAGGACTTCTTGTGTCTCAGAAATACCTTCATATTCTTGAATACTGCCGTTGCCACTGATGTCCCCCGAAGCCTATGAAAAACCCAACCATGATAGCAAGTTCATAGAAGTCAGGAAAAAAAGTACAGTCTCCAAGGAATGGAACTGGTTACTTCAATACAGAAAAAGTTTGGGCTTTTTGATGATTTTTTTCAGTTAGTCAAATTTCAGCCAGAGTAATTACTTAAGTACTGCAGAATATAATGAAAAATAATTCATAGTTTATTTTCCCCAAGGTGTTATAGACAAAAGAAAATTATGGTTTTGAAAAAAATCACAGTTTTAGGTGCTATGTAGACAAAAAAAAAAAAAAAAAAAAAAAAAAAAAAAAAAAAAAGCAGCTTCACACACACAGATACAGAGATAGTTTTAAGCATAATATTGTTCCAAAGAAGAAGTACATTTTAATCTTATGAAAAATGGCTACTGGCTACTGGCTCTGAGGCACTGAGAATAGATAAAGAAATGTTTATAAGAATACTCACAGAAAGATCATCATCTTCACAATGATCTTCAGGAGCCCTTGGGTCAGGGCTTATTGTCAGATGTTGAATTGAGCCCTACATGAAAAAAAATAAGCTCAGTGAAGTAAAATTTTATGTAACTTGTGAAGGGAAGGTAGAGGCATGGGAATTAAATAAATCACAAAAAAAAACACCAACTCTAGACATTATTCCAGCATGCTTGGGAAAATATCTGAAGGTAAAAATTTTATTAAAATAAACCCAATTTAAAAACATAACTATGATTTGTTTTCCTTTTGCAAAATGTAGATAAAACTGAAACTACCAGAGTACAATGCTTAGCATGTCCCAATGACAATACAATTGCTACACAGCATTGTTAGTGCCCCAACTGAATGATTTAGTCCTAGATTATGTCCTGAAGTCTGTAAAGCACTGATAGCTTTTTCTAGTCAAGTGCGTTGCCACACTAAAAATTGTATGTGGAAGCCCCTAAAGAGAGGAGACAAAAGGTGGAAAGGATGTATCAGTAAGTAATGAAGAAGGTCAGGGACAAGCCAGCTTAAAAATTTTTGAAGTGAAATAAAAAGGTAGATAGATTTTCTGGTAACAAAGGTTTCTTTTGAGTTATAAATAAATTTTAGCTGGACTTGCAGCGAAGGAGCAGTGATAATTTAATTTTTGACATTTAAGCCTTGTTTCTTAGTTTACAAAGACTCAAAGCATTTTAATAAACATGTGGGCAATGCTTCCTTTTTAAGAAGTCTCACTAAGTTAGGTATGATGCACACACAGAACAAGATGACAGGGATTCAAATCAAGAACGATCTTACCTAAAACACGACCTGCTACTTCCTGTTCTGCTGACTGTATTTTTTGTTTCCCTGCTTTTGTCTTTTTTTGTAGAGAAGAGCCTGAAGAAGCTGACATATTCAGCCTTTATCTCTAGACAGGCACAGAATACTTCTGAGTCCAGAGACTGCTCTTGAAGGAACTTCAAGAATGTTTACACCATGCAGTATCATGCTTGTGCTCTGACTGCTAAGTACTACCACAGTGGATCTGCTCACTCAGGGGAACAAAAAGCCTGAGTGTTGGTAAGGAAAACTGCAACTGTTGAAATGAGAAAAGCAGAATGCTTTGCTGTTACTTAATGCCATGAAAAAAATCATACTCCAGAGGAGTAGCTGCCATTTGTATATACTGCTACATCTGACTTTATGCTCACTACTACTTCTCTGCAGTGGTCATCTCTCCTTGCCTGAGAAACATTGAGGGATTATAAAAAAGGAAATACTTTTAAAGCAATATTTTTGGTGGCCTATACAATATATCAGAGTATATCAGAGTACCTCAGAATATAACTGAGGTGCTATTTCTAATGATCCTCCAACTTCTGTAACTTCAAAACCATGAAACTGATGCAGCTGGTGACTCCAGAGTTTTCAGAAGCATCCTATGTCTCTCAAAACTTAATGGGCAACTCAAATATTGAATGATGTAAGACTAAATGAACAGTTAACTGAAAAATTCTATATGAAAGGAGACATGGCTAGACACCTAGGCAGTGTCTTGGAAGTGATAATTTATTTTCAGACTATCACTGAATCATGTTTGGAGAACACATTTTTTTGCTCTTAGAATGAATCATAAAATGGTTTGGGTTGGAAGGGACCTTAAAGATAATCTAATTCCAAAACCCCTGCATGGGCAGGGACACCTCTTACTAGATCAGTTTGCTGAAGGTCCCATCTAACCTGGTCTTCAACACTTCCAGGATGGGACATCCACAACCTCCCTGGGCAACCTGTTCCAGTGTCTCACTACCCTCATACTAAAGAATTTCATCCTAATATCTAATCTAAATCTACACTCTTTCAGTTGAAACAATTATGATTTGTCCTATCACTACATACCCTTATAAAAAGTCCTTTCTCAGCTTCTCTGTAGGCCACTTTCAGGTCTCCCGGAAGCTTTCTCTTCTCCAGCCTGAACAAACCCAACTCTCTAAGCCTGTCCTCATAGGAGAGTTGCTCCAGTTCCCTGATAATTTTCACAACCCTCCTCTGGACCCACTCCAACAGGTCCATGTCCTTTTTGGGTTGAGGACTACAGAACTGGACACAGTACTCCAGGTAGGGTCTCACAAGAGCAGAGTAGAGGGGGAGAATTACCAGCCCATGCTTCTTTTGAAAGAGAAGCTGCCCACCTCTCAGTATCCTTCTGGGTAGCATCACAGAATCACAGAATTATCCGTGTTGGAAATGACCTCTGAGATCACCAAGTCCAACCCTTGATCCACTACCACCATGGTTCCCAGACCATGGCACTGAATGCCACATCAGTCTCTTCTTAAAAACCTCCAGGGACAGAGAATCCATCACCTCCCTGGGCAGCCCATTCCAATGCCTGATCACCCTCTCTGTAAAGAATTTTTTCCTAATATCTAACCTAAACCTCCTCATGCCCTCTTGTCTTACTGATAGCTGCCTGGGAGAAGAGACTGACACCCCCCCCCCGGCTGCACCCTCCTTTCAGAGAGTTGTAGAGAATGATGAGGTCTCCCCTGAGCCTCCTCATCTCCAGACTTCTCCATGCCTTCCCTCCAGTGTGTCAACCCCACCACACAGCTTGATGCTGCCATCAAACATGCAGCAAGTGCACTCAGTTCTACTGTCTGTATTGGCAACAAAGATGTTAAACACCACCTGTTCCAATACTGACCCTTGAGTGATCCATCCACTGAATCCCTGTCTTTCCAATTTAGAGACAGGGATGTAGTGCAGGACAGTGTCAAACACTTCACACAGGTCTAGGTAGATGATGTCCATTGTTCTCCCTTTGTCCACTGACACTGTGACCACAATGGCCACCACATTTGTCAGGTGTGATTTGTCCTTGGCGAAGCCATGTTGGCTGTCGCCTACTACCTCCACATTTTCCATGTGCCTTAGCAAAACCTTCAGGACAATCTGTTCATTATCTTGCTGGGCACAGGAGTGAAACTGTGAAACTTGGTGTTCTTCATGTATTCCTTTTTTCCCCTGTTTGAAAATGGAGCTTATGTTTCCCCTTTTACAGTCACGGGGAACTTCACTTGATTGCCATGATTTTTCAGATGTGATGGGAATATGAAGTTCTGCAACTTCATCCACCAGTTCCCTCATGAGCCACATCTGGATCTTGTCAGGTCCCATGGACTTGTACCCCTTCAGGTTCTTTAGATTATCTCAAAACTACTCTGCTTCTACAGTGGGCAGATCTTCCTTCTCACAGTTCCTGACTTCGCTTTCTGCAATTTGAGTGGTGCAGCCAGAGCCTTTACAGTGAAGATTGAGGCAAAAACATTGCTGAGTACCTCAGCCTTCTCCATATCCTGTGTGACCAGGTCTCCCACTTCCATTTGGAGTGGGTCTGCATTTTCTCTAGTCATCTTTTATCACTGATGTACTGGTAGAAATTTTTCTTGGTACCCTTGATGTCCCTCCCCAGACTTAATTCTATTAGCTTTCCTAATCTGATCCCTGGCTACTCAGGCAACTTCTTTGTACTTCTCACAGGCTACCTGTCCTTGCTTCCACCCTCTGTATGCTTTATTTTTTCATCTATGTGTGTACAGAAACTCCTTGTTTATCTGTGCAGGCCTCCCAGCATTCTTATCTGCCTTCCTCTTTGTTGGAAAGCATCAATGCTGGGCTTGAAGGAGATGATCCTTAAATATTGACCCACTTTTTTTGGCTCCTCTCCACTACAGGGCTTAATCCCACCAAGCAGAACCCTAAAGAGGTGAAAGTCTACTCCCCTGAAATCCAGGGTTGGGATCCTGCTTATTGTTCTGTGCCTAATGCACATGCTCCTGAACTCTACCAGAGCATGGTCACTAGAACCAAAGGCTGCTCCCAACCTTTGCATCCTCAACCAGTCCTTCCTTGTTTGTTAGAACAAGGTCCAGCAATAGTCTTCTCCTTGTTGGTTTCTCCATGACTTGTGTCAAGAAGTTACTGTCTATGCACTGCAGGAACCTCCTGGACTGTGCATGCCTGGCTGTCCAGTCTTCCCAGGAAATGTCAGGGTGGTTGAAGTCTCCCACGACAGCCAGGGCCTATGACTGGGAGGCTACTTCAAACTGCCTGAAGAAGGCCTTGTCAGCTTCATCATCGTGGTCAGGTGGCCTGTAGTAGACAGCCACAACATTGTCTTCCATATTAGCCTGCCCCTTAATTCATACCCATAAACTCTCACCTCTCTCCTCATCCACCCCTGGGGAGGCAACGTTCAAGTTGCTCCCTCACCACCACACCTTGTTGGCCAGTCTTTCCTAAAGAGGGCATAGCCATCCATGACTGCATTCTAGTCATGCAAGCTATCCCACCATGTTTCCATAATTGTAATCAGATCATGGCCCTGCAGCTGCACACAGATCTCTAATTCCTCCTGTTTATTCCCCAAGCTGTATTTCAGACACAGGCATTCCAGAGAGGGATTTGAGCACACAGGTTTCAGCCTAGAAGGGTGAAAGGCCTTCTGATTCTCAACATGGCAGGTAGCTGAGGAGACACTGTTAGTGTTCTGATAGGCTGAGCTTATTCTCCACGTGGATATAATAGATGGAGCATTGACATTTTGGTCTCCACCCTTCAAGTCCTCCAGTTTAAAGCCTAATCACTTGCTCTATTCTATGGCCCTGAATAGGGAAGGGAGCAAAATGGAGAACTCTAATGTTTCTTCTTTGTTGCTGCTAGCCAGTTACTCCAACCAGGAAAGTCATGGCCAAGTCTGCCATGGTAGGAATAGTAGGTATTAGGGAACATAGTTCCCTCTGGGCCTTCTGCCTCCTGCTGCCTTCCCCATTAAAGCTGATTTGCACAGTCTGGTATCATCTCCAATTCATCTACATTTCATTGTCTGGTTTGTACTTCTCTTTACAATCAGCAGAGCTAGAATTTCCTGTTTTCCATAAAATCTGATGACAGTTATGTCCTTTTGCATTTAGTAGCAAATATAACAAGGTAACCCACCTAGTTGGCCAACAGAAGCCAGTTGATGTTATGTCTCTGGGTTTCAGAAAGGCCTTTGATACTGCCTCTCACAGTATCCTTCTAAATAAAGTGCCCAGCATCCATCTGGACAAGCACATAATGTGATGAGTGACCAGTTGGCTGAGGCATTGAGCTCAAAGGGTCAGAGTAAATGGGGTCACACCAGTCTGGCAACTGGTCACTAGTGGGGTTCCACAGGGATCCATTTTAGAGCCAGTTCTCTTTAATATATTCATAAATGACTTAGATGCAGGACTTGAAGGATTGCTAATTAAGTTTTCAGATGACACCAATTTAGGGGGAGTGGTTGATACTCCCAAAGGCAGAGAGTCCTAGACAGATTGGAGTGCTGGGCAATTGCCAATCATATGACATTTAACAAGGAGAAGTGCTGGATCTTGCACCTGGGACAAGGTGCAAGAGGTAACCCTGGATATTCATACAGCCTGGGGAGTCAGAGGCTGGAGAGCAGCCCTGTGGAAAGGCATCAGGGGGTTCTGGTCAATGGGAAGTTGCACATGAGCCAACAGTGTGCCCTGGCAGCCAGGAGGGACAACAGAGTCCTGGAGTGCATCAAGCAGGGCACTGCCAGCTGGGTGAGGGGGGTGATTGTCCCATTTTGCTCTGCACTGGTGCAGCCCCATCTGGAGCACTGGGTGCAGTTTTGGGCACTGCAGGACAGAAAGGACATAGAGCTACTACAGAGTGTCCAGAGGGCTGTGAGGGAACTGGCGGCTGTCATTGCTAGGCCACTCTCCATCATCTTTGGTAAGTTATTGAGAACAGGAGAGGTGCCTGAGGACTGGAGGAAAGCAAGTGTCACTCCAGTCTTCAAGAAAGGCAAGAAAGAGGACCTGGATAGCTACAGACCTGTCAGCCTCACCTCCATCCCTGGAAAGGTGATGGAACAACTCATTCTTGGTGCTGTCTCCAGGCACATCAAGGACAAGAGGCTTATCAGGAGCAGTCAACATGGCTTTACTAAGGGGAAGTCATGTCTGACCGAACCTGATAGCCTTCTGTGAGGATGTAACCAGGTGGATGGATGATGGCAGAGCAGCAGACATAGTTTATCTTGATTTCAGGAAGGCATTTGACACTGTCTCCCGTAGCATCCTTGGAGCTAAACTGATTGGGTAGTGAGGTGGATCTGGAGCTGGTTGAAGGATAGAAGCCAGAGAGTTGGAGTCAATGGGATGGAGTCTAGTTGGAAGTCTGTTTCTTGTGGAGTCCCTCAAGGGTCAGTACTGGGAGCAGTACTATTCAATATATTTATTGATGACCTGGATGAGGGAATAGAATTTACTATCATCACTATTTGCTGATGACACAAAACTGAGTAAAGTGGTTGACCACCAGAAGGCTGTGCTGCCATTCAGAGGGACCCAGACAGACTGGGGAGTTGGGCAGGGAGAAATTTAATGGATTACAACAAGGGCAAGTGTTGCATCTGGGAAAGAACAACCCCAGGTACCAGTACAGGTTGGAGACTGAGCTGTTGGAGAGCAGCACAGGGGAAAAGGACCTGGGGTGCTGGTGGATGGAAGGATGACCATGAGCCAGCAATGTGCCCTTGTGGCCAAGAAGGCCAATGGCATCCTGGGGTGCATTAGAAGGGGGGTGGTTAGTAGGTTGAGAGAGGTTCTCCTCTCCCTCTACTCCACCCTGGTGAGGCCACATCTGGAATATTGTGTCCAGTTCTGGGCCCCTCAGTTCCAGAAGGACAGGGAACTGCTTGAAAGAGTCCAGTGCAGATCAACCAAGATGATGAAGGGAGTGGAGCATCTCCCTTATGAGGAAAGGCTGAGGGAGCTGGGGCTCTGCAGCTTGGAGAAAAGGAGACTGAGGGGGGACCTCATCAGTGTTTATAAATATGTAAGGGGGGAGTGACAGGAGGATGGAGTCAAGGTTTTCTCAGGGGTGACTAACAACAGGACAAGGGGCAGTGGTTATAAACTGGACCATAAATGGTTCCATATAGATATTAGGAACATTTTTTTCACTGTGAGGGTGACAGAGCACTGGAGCAGGCTGCCCAGGGAGGTTGTGGAGTCTCCTTCCTGGAGGCATTCAAAGCCCACCTGGATGTGTTCCTGCCTGCTTTGGCAGGGGGAGTTGGACTCAATGATCTTTTACGGTCCCTTCCAACCCCTAATTTTCTATTTTTTCTATGATTCTAAACCTATCATTACATGTTTTCCAGGTATTGGTACAGGTGCAGGTACAGGTACAAGTACCTGTATTATTTTCTTCAATGTTTTTCTGTCCTGCTTACTAATCAGGTATGCCCAGTGTTCCAGGTATCCAGCCTATCTAAGAAAGGCAGTGCCAGCAGGCAAATTTCCTGCATTCCCCTTTCCACTGTTTATTTGCTGCAAATCAATATTTTAATGTAGTTCTCTGGGCTTAGACTAGTCAGATAAATGATAGAAGTACATTACCCTTTTTGTTTATCAGATGGAGCTCACAACTTGCCAGTACACCTGAACTTGGGAAAGAATATCTTTTTTTCCCTAAAGCAAAGAATCCACTTAGATTTGTGCTGCTGCTTTACTAATTTAGAGGAAGAGATATCAATCTCAAAACACTATATAAGTTTTGAAGTACAAAGGAATTACAAAAACAAGACAGAGAAGTGTAATATTTCCCTTTCACTTTGGCAAAGAGTCAGTCTCATACTTATTGACAGCTTTCAAATTTCCATTTGGAAGCTCGGTAGTTTAGAATAGCAGTCAGAATGCAGGAGGAAGAATGCTTGCACTCAAGCTGTGCTGGCTTGGGAGCCTTGTACTAGTGGTCTCAGTTCATTCTATTTTTCTAAAGCACATGATAAGCTTAAAGAAATATATAATTTGGACAAATACAGCTCCACCTTCCAAATCTTTGATTAGATCATTCTTTTCCTGATGTTGAATGTGAAGTACACATACCTTGCTAATAAGAGCTTAAAATATTGATTTTCTACTAGGCAATTACTCTCAGAAATTAACAAATGGATACTCTGAAACCTGCCCTTCACAAAAAGGCTATATAAAATTATGCAGTATATTTGCTTTGAAATTCCTAGTATTCAAACTGAACATTGAGCTTAATATCTAGACTATTAATAAAATTCTGAAGTGTTAGGAACATCTGCATTTCAAGCCAGAGTTTATATATCTGCACTGCCTGAACCCTAGCCAGATATGGAAAATACAAGCTATATCATTTGTAACCTCATTTGCACTATAACCATTGTAAGCAAACTTTCCTGAGTAGAGAGTACATGAATAAAACAGAGGCATGTGAATTTATCAGACAATACTTACTGTGAACTTTTCCAGTCCTGTGGCTCCTGCATTGCCAACAAATATCCCAGAGTCAGAGTCAAATACCAAGGCTTGAGCTGACCTTTGAAACTGGATTCTCTGATATTCTACACAGTCCACCAACAAAGCAACATAATTTCCCTGGACAGTCACTGTAAACCTATTCCACCTGTTAGTCATCACTGGCATTTTAAATGAAGCAGCCTCTTGGGAGATATGGGAACCAGGCTCTGTGTAGTACATAATTATTCTCTGCGTGCTGTCATCAGCTGGTGAAAGTCTAATTCCCAGGTAAATAGTTTTCTGGAAGGCATCTGTTATTGCAAATAGCACTCCACCATGATCACTGCTTGGTTTCACTGTGACTATGATAGCAAAATCTCTATAGAAATGCAATGGTATTAGAGCACTTGTCAGTCGACCAATATTAGCATCTGAACCAAAGCTGTAAGCTGGAAACCCTCCATAGCCGGTGACAAAGTAGACAGAAGGAGGAAGAGGAACTCCTATTAACTCTGTGAGGTCAAGATGTCCTTTTGAGCCTCGTTCTGTAAAGTGGGAGAAAAAGAAAAAAAAGTTATTTATTCTTGAAGTTCACAGCCTACTTAATTTAAATGATGTAGGAAAGGCCTTGAAAACTGCAATGCAAAATTAAAATACCATTAACGTACTTCTAAAACCTTAGGCCCTGGTTCAATTGGTACTTAAACACATCTAGCTAAGTATATGTCATTCTTTGTCCCTTAGCTGAGGTTACTCACATACTAAAAGAAAGGTGCATATAAACATTTGGTGAAACTGAGTAGCAACAAGTAGTTAATAGTTACTCTGCCAAACAACTCCTTCCTTGCAATGAAGAAGCGATAACAATGACTGAGCATCTACACCCAATTTTAACTAGAGCCTTGAGAAGACATCGCAGCATACCAGAAACAGAGCTTCAGTAGTAAAAACAAGCAAAAAACCCTACTACTTCTAATCATAATGAACGATTCAGACCTGAATCTATACAGAGCTCTAGGCAAATCTAAAGCCTTCTTCCCTTTGCGGTCTCCTCTAACCTTACATTTTTAAGTTTCTTACTTTATCTAAAAGCCTTAATTCTTCTCACTTGTGTAAATTTTCACAGTTTTCAGAATATTTATGTTATGTAGAAGCAAGCAAAGTATTAGGTTATGTCTCAATGTAGCTACATCATGCTAAATTAGAACCACTCCATGATTAAGTAACTGTTGGCTTTCTCAGCAGACATGAAAAAAACCCAACTTCATAATCCAAGAAAATAAAAATTTACAATCGTTTTCTTGGTCAAATACATCCTATCTCTATACTCTTTGCTGAAAATCTTCAGATCCTGGGTAAAAAAGATGATGTATTTGGAACCACTGTTTTGCAATTCCATTCTTTTTCAATTTCACACACTGGTCTACCATGGTTCTCTGACTAACTTATTCAGATAAAAACGTAACATTATCAGAGGTCCTGTGACAAACAAAATTAACAGTACAGATGAGGCAAAGAGTCTTGAAACCTCAGTAAGAATGGATCAAATTAGTGCCTCATATTTCACTTTTCCCCCTTCTACTGCAGCAGATGTACGTAACATGTCTGAAAAGGTATCTGTCGTGGTGAGGTACTTCATACTTACACAGCTTGTCCCACTGCTAATATTTCCAAAGCCTTTCCCTGTGATGACATCTCTGCAACAGAAAGTTCCTTAAGATGATGCCCATGCACAGCATTAAGCAAAGTTACCTTGCTTAACAGTCATGTTAAGCTTGCTCAATACAACATGGGGAGAATAGATGCTACACATTGTAGACCCAGACACAGGATACAGGGGCTTAAAACCAGCCCATCTTCCAAATACATTAGGGACAACAACTATGAATCAGTTCCCAGATCTGTTTTTTTTTAGCAGGTTCTTGTGGAAGCTGAAAAGAAGCTCCCAGTCTGTCTAAAGGTAAGCAGTAATGAGACACATGGAGTTAACTCCTATCTAAGCCTACTTGTCAAGGACCAATTCATCTCCTTATTCTGATGCATTTCCTCCTGAGATGATCTGTGTTTTATCAGCAGTGTGTACCACAGTCATGGGATGAGCTGAACTCTCCTAGTCACACATAAAACCACAGGATGTGTGAATGTAGTTACAAACATCTTTTGCTACAGAACTTGTACCACCTGTTTTCCTAAGATCTGTCCTGCATAATTATTTTCATTTCAGCTCAGTACATTCTGCGACCCAGAATATCTCAAGCTCTTCCACAGGTGTGTAAGACCTATTTCTGCCTACAATACCTGCAGGACTGCTACACCACTCCCCTGTCCCAGCTAGTGCAACAGAATGGTTTCCAGCTGCATGTGTTTGTATTAGCTGGCCAGTTCAGGCATGATAATTGGCCACCAAAAAGGAGAAATTGGATAAACAACCTCATAGCTCTCACCATAGCTTTTTCTTATTTAAGATACTAATGGACCACTCCCACATGATGAGGTTGGGGGTTTCAAGAGTAACAGTATGGATGCCCAATAGCTGTTTACATGGGCATTGCAGGCAAGATAATAGGATGAAATTGGACTCAAAAAAAGGAGAAAATGGTCTTAATATGAAGAAAATAGCGCTGAAAGTGCCATCTCTTTGCCTACAGTCTAAACCCTTGAGGGAGAGTGTGACCTTCCCTCCAGCTGGCAGTTTGAAATAAAACAGTAAAAACAATTAAAATTTACTGTGGAGATTAATTTCAAAGTTATTCTTTATAAACTGACTTTTAATCTTTTTTTCCATGATTTGTAAACATTCCCTTAATAACGTCTGGACTGATGAAGTATCTTTCAACTTTTAAACTTACTCAGTTACAGTAACTGTAATAACTCTATAGGCTGAAAAAAATGAAATAGTAATGGAAAAGGTACAGCAGTCCATCTGACTACTGCAAACAAAGTAAACTGAAAAACTTTGCTTAAAATACCTGATTAAAATAACATAAAAGAAATTAACCTTGCTCTGAAACCTGGCAAGCTGGTTCTGATGAAAAGCTTGAGAGGTTCTTCAGATGAAATACACTTCTGGTATTCATTAGACACATGCAGTACCATCCTGGGCTATGCATTGCTAAGCGGCTTCCTTTGTCCTAATTACTTTGCAAAGAAATGGTGCAATTATCTCCCTGAGCCCAAGATGCTATAGTCCAGTTGAAGCCAATTCTAATCTACCCTTATCATACTTAAGCTTTGGCTAAAGGAACTCATTGCTAAAGGAACTCACTAACTGGAAGAAGTCCAATGTGCCCCATACAGAAACAATTGTCCTTAACACATTTTTTTAGGAAGTGTAGAAGCTATGGTTAAAAACATAAAAAACAGCTCCTTATTCAGAAACTATTTCCTCTAGGCACTTTTTTACCTACCTAGCAGATTTTGCCCCTTCTTAATAGTTTGAAAAATGGGCACTTTTTTTTTTTTTTTTTCTGGACAAAACTAATGATTTTTCAGCTGTAAACTAGTATTGAGCCATGTTTTATATTCACACATACATTAGACAGAAAGGAACCTCAACTACAAATAAAACGTATAAGCCATTACTTATAATCAAAAAGGTAAGCAGAATAGTAAGCTTGAAGGATAATATAGGATCTGTACACCTATACCAAGTCTAACTCTCAAAGAGTCATGGAAAAGTGACCCAGACACCAAAGGTTTCTTCATTTCTTTCTTTATTAGAAATGGCCAGCAATCAGCTCATCAGGCTTGGGTAGCAGGATACACCCCAGAAGTTAACCTATTAATAGAACTGTAATTTCCTACTTCCCAGTCACAAAGGAATATTAAGCAAATGAGAAAATAGCCTGTTAAATCTCCCCACATGGCACACAGAGCTGCAGTCTATCTGCAGTTTCCTAGGCACATGTCAAACAGTAACATAAGGAGTCCAAAAGAGTTGCCCTTTTAGCAAAGGCTGAGGCAAATGAGACATATTTGCAAAAGGTGGCAGCAAAGCACAGCAATTTTTTTGGTTTGGGTTTTGGGTTTTTTTGTGGGTTTGGTTTTTGTTTTTTTTTGTTTGTTTGTTTGTTTTGTTTTGTGTTTTTTTTTTTTTTTTTTTTTTTTGTTCGTGTTTTTTTTTTGTTTTTTTTTTTTTTGGATAAATCAAGACAGAAGGCTCAGCAAATATCTGTAGTTCACTGAGACTGGAGTAGAAGAAACTTGTTATTATCTACTACAAAAAGCAAAGCAAGCAACTTCTAGCCAAATTCTGTACTTACTACTCATCCCCAGCTCTCAATGGATTTTACCAGGACCTACATTTGAGAGCAGAGCAGAATATGGACTTAAAGCCACAGGTTTTGTTTCTGTTAAAATATCTTTGATAAATGCATGTCTTTCTGCTGCAATTCTGTTAGAATAAAATGACCTTTTATTCCCTTAAATCAATAGATAAATACTATGCTATTTTTAAGTCCCTTTAAGCCAGCAGGGCACTATGTTGCACTGGTGTAGCTTTATTTCAAACATGTATTGCTACTAAGCCACCGGATGTTGGGGAGCATTCATAATTCAACCCACTTATGTCCATGTTTCCTAGACCTGGGGCACTGAAAGATGTGGTATAGAACACCATAAATGGGGAGGGTAATGTTTATGTTACAATTCTGAAGTTATGAGCTGTAGTTTGCATTTTTACCACTGTCCTGGTTTAGGTACAGATAGCAACTAAGTACCACACAGGTGCTTACTCACTCCTCGTGCCTTGTTGGATGAGAAGGACAGTTGGACGAAAAAGGTAAAGCTGAGAAAAAGGTAAAAGTGAGTTAAGGACACTTCATAACAATAACACAAATAAAGAATATACATAGTGACAGATGCACAGTGCAATACCTAGAACCTGATGCTCAGTCTGTTCCTGAGCCACAATCCTTGCTTCCCCTGACCAACCCCCCATTACATAGTAGGTATGGTATCATATGCTATGAACTATCCCTTTGGCTAGTTCTCCTCAGCTATCCTTGCTGCATCCCTTCAAAACTTCTTGAGAGAATTAACTCCAAACACAGGACATGCTATTTGCTACTGTGTGTTACAGTTGAAATGATTCTAGAATTTGGAGGTAGCTAGAGGATGGCCACTGATTATCTTCAGGGACCCCATGAGAAATATCAATGTGTTGTAAAAGTCATCCTGTAAATCAATATATAGATAATTTCAAGACTGCAAATGACAATAGATGTTTTTTTTCTCTTTTAATTATATTTTTTGCATGTAAATACCTCATTGCTTCACTACTGAGATTAGTATGACCATAAAAAAAAGTCATAAAAAAAACAAATCACTGTTTTGGCACTGGAAGATCATTGGTTCCCTTATTGTGTCTTTAGCACAGCAGTTAATCACTGGGGGAGATCATGAAGCTCAAAATGGACTGGAAAAAAGTTACAGGTCTTGTGAAACAAGTAGGATGAGAAGGCTTTACTGATTATACAAAAGAGTAAAAAAGAGACCAGAAAGAAAAAACAAGATGAGTGGAACAGGATGTCGACAGTAGAAGAGCAACAGTTGGAGAAGTCCCTAAAACCAGTATTACCACTGTAGAAAGGGCATTTGTGGAGTCATTTTCAAACTGCAGCTGTGGCATGACAAATACTGTGAGTTACACCTTGGGGCTCATCTAACTGCAAATGGCACTACTTTTCTCCAGATCAGTCAGGTGTGTATAGGGCAAGAGAAACACACCTCACCTTCACCAGACACTAACTAGGAAGGTTGGAATTCAAAATACTTTTCCACTGCTCACAAGAGATTAAGTACAGAGGAAAGAACCCTACCAGCTTGAACATCTATTAAATCCGCTTTAATTGTTAAAGCACAAACCCATTATTTATATCTTAGCAAAGGGAATGGAGGAAGATGCAAAGAAATTTACACAGATTCATATAATGTAGCTTATTATACCTATCTCTAACTTTTAGGTTAGGAGCCTTCCTTCAGATGCATCATTTTTTATAGAAAGTTTGCAGACATCAAAAGGCAATTTTCTCCAACTTAAAAATCTGTAGAGGCATGTCATTCTCTCCTGTCATCTAGACACACAGATTTTTCTCTTACCTTTAAAGGAAATGGGCCTGAGTTCAAGTACATGGATGCAGATGAAAGACAGTCAGGCTGTCTCTATTCTGTATCACTGAGAGCAGTAGCAAAGATGCCTGAAACATTGAAAGAATACAGACACAGAAAAAAATTCTTCTGTGTAGGTGGGGAACAGAATCTGGCTGGATCCACAGTTTCTGGAAACCAGATGGCTGCTCTCCGGACTGCACGTGCCCATCAGGCACTCCAGCTGCTTCATCCTCATGTTTCCCACGTGCAGCTGGGCAGTCCCAGTACTGGGCCTGATCCAAAAACTGTTGGATGATCAGGCCTCACCAGACCAATGTCAGTCCACTGAAATTAGTGGCAAGACTCCCTGTGAGCTTATCAGGCTTTGCATCAAACTAACGGTGTCTTTATCACTGGATCCATGTACTTGTTTACCCATATTCAAAAAGTGCAGGTGAAGTGACAGAAAGAAAGCCATAGACTGCATGAGGTCACCCCTCAGCCTCCAGACTGCACAATTCAAGTGACCTCACTTGCTCCTCCTAAATCATTCTTTCCAGACTCTTCACCATTCTTGCAACACAGCAATTCTTAAATCAGACTGGAGCTTTGGTTCAGGAGAGGAGAACATTGCTTATGAATCACCAGTGTCAGTGTGTTTGCATACTTTTACAACATCTAAGTTAGCATGTGTTTTAATTTCCATTATGTTCGTATGTCCATTATGTTCAGAAGTGAATTATCACCCTGCCCTTTTTCTTTCTCAATGACTTTGGAAACTACAAAAAATACATCAAGTCTGCTGTGTATTTTCATGGGGAAAAGCTTACAATGCTGTTGGTTTTTTTCTCTTTCCCTCATTCTTTTTTATCTTGAATATTAAGGGTGAAAATTCTTGCAAGACCATGGCAAACGCCCTCATTGCCAAAATATAGATAAGATAATGAAGATAATGAAGACAGTTCTCTTTTAAAGTTCTGGGAAAGATGTCTGACACTTTCCTAGATTTAACAGTGGTACATGCCAACGAAGAGTCTCAATCCAAAGTGGAAAAATTGACACCTCTTAAAGACACTGATATAATCTGGCACACTGACCTGGATATAAATTCTCAACTCATATAAGGGGATTTAATGGAAGCCGGGGTAGACAACACAAGCAGCAACTCCTGCAGTTGCTGCTGCTGTCTTTGCTAGCCCCTATCTCCACTACAAGATTCTGTCCTTGGACCAGGAATGTATGAAGGATATGAGCAGCTGGGAATTATGGGTTACAATTCACTCTACAAAAATGTCTGGTTTTTAATTTATTTGAATTCTTCAATTTTAACTAAAATAATACCATAGAACACAATTTAAACTGCTGATCTTTTTAAAAAATGTATTATTTGATGTAGCTGAAGATCAGAAGCCTTTCCTCATAGTCTAGCCAGATTTGCAGACACATCCCCCCTTTCACTACATCCTTATTTGCCCTTGTCACAATATTCAATATGCAGTCTCCCACAGTGGCTCTGAAAAAACTGAGAGTTAAGATAAATATTTTCTCTGATTCAAAGTTACATTTCCCTTGTGCTGTTTCCAAGGAAATATGGCTGGATTGATGTAGATCGATCAATTACGACCAAAGGAAAAAAATATTAACTTTTTCTTTTCACACTAAGTATATTACGGTTTAAATGCCCATGGCCAAAACTGTGACCCACAGGCGATCTGGGCGTTGCCAGAGCAACGGAGGGAATTTTAAAATGCTGCAAGCGGCTCAGCCCCCAGTCGCCTTGTGAAGAAGCTTCGAAGCAGGCTCGTTCGCAGCGGAGCGGCTGATGTTGGCTAACAGGGGTTCCTTTTCCATTCTTTTGCTGTCTCTTTCTGGAAGTTTCCGTCTCGCAGTGGGACACAGGGAAAGAGGAGTGATTGAGAGGGAGCAGGCAACTCCCGCCAGTGACTCACAGGCGATGTTGCCTGAGCAACCTCCGCCTCCCCTGCACGTACCGGGATCCTACAGGCACCGCGGCGACCAGATCGGGCAAACAGGGAGCTGCACGGCACGGCACGGCTAGGCTCGGCACGGCCACCTAAAGAAACTGAGGGTGAACGAGTCCATGGGACTTGATGGGATTCACCCACAGCTCCTGAAAAAACTGGCAGATGAAGTTGCAAAGCCACTGTGCATCGTATTTGAAAAGTCATGGCAGTCTAGTAAAATACCTGCTGACTGGGAAAGGGGAAACATAACCCCCATTTTCAAAAATGAAAAAAAAGAAGACCCAGGGAACTACAGGCCAGTCAGTCTCAGCTCTGTGCCTGGCAAGATCATAGAGCAGATCCTCCTGAAGGCTCTTGCTACAGCATACAGATAACAAAGGGGTGATTGGTGACAGCCAACATGGCTTCACTAAGGGCAAGTCCTGCCTGATTGATTTGGTGGCCTTTTGAGATGGGGTCACAGCCTCGGTGGATGAAGGCAGAGCAACAGACAGCATCCACCTGGACCTGTGCAAAGCATTCAACCCTGCCCCCCATGACATTCTGGTCTCTAAACTGGAACAATATGGATTTGATGGATGCACCACTCATTGGATAAGGAACTGGCTGTATGGTCACACCCAAAGGATAAGGGATGCCATCCAGAGGGATCTTGACAGGCTTAAGAATGGGGCTCATGCAAACTGCATGAAGGCCAAGTGCATAGTTCTGCACCTGGGTCAAGGCAGTCCCATGTACAAATACAGGTTGGGAGGAGAAAGGATTGCAGACAGCCCTGAGCGGAAGGACATGGTGGTGGACCAGAAAGTTGACATGAGCCATCGATGTGTGCTTGCAGCCCAGAAAGCCATCTGTGTCCTGGGCTGCATCAAAAGAAGCTGTGAAGTTCCCTTCAGTGGAATTTTCTTTGCCTCAAATGACAAGAAAGAGAGGAAAGAATAGCTGGATGCCGCTGGATCTGTGGCTGGTGACATCTCTCACACTCTTTCTCCCTTTCTCTCTCTCTCTCTCTTGTAACAGAAGCATAGACAGTTGGCAAAGGAGGTGATTCTCTGCCTCTACTCTGCTCTTGTGAGACCCCACCTGGAGTACTGTGTCCAGTTCTGGAGTCCACAACGTAAGAAGGACATGGAACTCCTGCAACATGACCAGAGCAGAGCCACTAAAATGATCAGAGGGCTGGAGCACCTCCCCTATGAAGACAGGCTGAGCAAGTTGGGGTTGTTCAGCCTAGAGAAGACGAGGCTGCAAAGTGACCTTATAGTGACTTTCCAGTTTCTGAAGGGTACTGACAAGAAAGCTGGGGGAGGGCTTTTTACATTGGTGTGTAGCAAGAAAACAAAGGAAAATGTTGTAAAACTTGAAGAGGGGAGATTTAGATCAGACATTAGGATAAAATACTTTCCTGTGAGGGTGCTGAGATGCTGGAACAGGTTGCCCAAAGAAGTTGTGGCTGCCCCCTCCCTGGAAATGACCAAGGCCAGGTTGGATGGAGCTTTGAGCACCTTCATCTAGTGGATTTTTGTTTGTATTGCATTTGTATTGTAAGACACAGGTTTCACCAATTTAACTTGTGATAAATACAGATGTGTGTAAGTAATGCCACAACTATGTTGCATAAATTCTTAATTATATCTGAACTAAAGCATGCACTTTGCTATGTCAGGACTTCAACAGAATTCTGCAGATAGTGGACATCACAGCATCATATAGGTTAAAGGCTCAGTGCAAGTGCTGAGCACTGAGTTCTCCAGACCTTTTCAGATGTCTGATCTCCTCCTTTTTCTTCCACCATCAACTGGAATCACATTCACAGGAAAGGAAAGGAAAGGAAAGGAAAGGAAAGGAAAGGAAAAGGAAGGAAAAGGAAAAGGAAAAGGAAAAGGAAAAGGAAAAGGAAAAGGAAAAGGAAAAGGAAAAGGAAAAGGAAAAGGAAAAGGAAAAGGAAAAGGAAAAGGAAAAGGAAAAGGAAAAGGAAAAGGAAAAGGAAAAGGAAAAGGAAAAGGAAAAGGAAAAGGAAAAGGAAAAGGAAAAGGAAGTCCAGAGTTTTGTTCCAGCAGAGGGGTCTGTGACAGTCTGAAAGGGAGCAGTGACACATCTCTGACTCACAGAAAAAGACAGTGTTCAAAAGACATACCAGCAATACTGTCACTATCTATATACTCCTGTCTCTCTTTGTAATTTTTGGTGGTTACTAATTATTGCTGTTATACACAGATCATGGCAACAGTCTGTTGATAACAAACACCCTACTTACAAACCAGTGTTGTATTTGAATGGCAACATAACGTACATAGTTAAAGAGGGTGGGTGTTTTCACCATTGTTCTTTCATTTGTGCCTTTTGCTTGCCTTGATAAACACTTTTTGAGAAAGTGGTACCCTACCCAATTGCTTTGGTCACAGTGGCAAATCCTTCACATTGTGGCAAACTTGCCTTGTAAGCAAAGAAATTAATTACAAGGAAGCAGGCAGAGTTTCTTATATGTATATATATACACACATATCTTTATAAATACACATGCATATCTTTATCTGTATACACACACATATGTGTTTTTCACAGGAAATATGGCTGGAGAAATGAGATCTTGGGTCCTTTCAAGCCTCTTATTTCTGTAGTGATTAGAGGCAACTTTCTCAAATGAGTGTCAAGGACCTGACACACAGGACCTTAGTATTATATTCTTATTAATGTATAGAAATAACAAGAGGCTGCAAAGAGGCTGGAGCCAGGATCTTTTCAGTGATACCCAGTAACCAGAAAAGAGGCAATGGGCACAAACCAAAACACAGGAAGCCTTCTGAGAACAAACACTGTGACTGTGACTGTGAGGGTGATTAAGTCCTGGCACAGATTTCTCAGGGAGTTTGTGAAGTCTCCTCCTACTGCAAGAGGCAGTAGGTGGTCCTGACTGAGCAGAGAAGTTGGACCAGGTGCCCACAGGGATGTCTTCCAACCTCAGCCATTCCGTGCTTCCAAGATTCTGCCATTTTATGGTCAAGAGACAGGATTACAGCAGGCATGGTTATGCCTGCCTTTACCGTTCCCTCACCCATCCAGAGCTGGTTGTAACAGTACCACAACTGTTGAACAGTTATGCAAGTGTCTTAAAAACAAAGGGAAGAAAAAGAGTGATTGCAGTACAGTGAGTTAAAGTCTTGAGAAACCAGAAGGGTGAAAAGGTACCCAGACAGGCCACATATTAAAATATATTAAAAGAATCTATATCTATCTCTATTTAAAAGCATCAAATAATAGATTCTGAAGTATTTATTTTTCCTATTTTAAAAAAAAAATTCACATTAAAATATTTTTATAGTGAAGGGAGTAACTGTTACTTCCCACCTGAAAATCCGATTTTATTTTCATCAAAATATGCCACTAAGGAGAAATAATGTAAAAACCAAAGACCGAATAAATCTTGCTGTTCAAACTACCGGACTGTTCAAGTAGTTAACCATGATAGCAGGGTGATGCAGCAAAAGCCTACAAGCCTCTACTCTGCTCTTGATCAGTGCTGCTGAAATACATATATATATGTATATATACACATATATACACAGACGTGCACATTTTCTTTTAAAAAATAAAAATAAATTTACTTATCCAGCTGGGACTTCATAATGATAAAAAAATTCTTTATGGGAAAATATGATCCAAAACACACAAGTATGACAAATCATTCAAATTATGCAACCACCCTGGAATCCCCATAAACACTGAAACAGCATGTGGTAACATATTTTTTCTGAACAAGAGCTGCTCAGCTGAATTGAAGCAGCTGGTGAAATGTTTGCTAACAGCAGGACCTTATGCTGCTTGATCCCGTTTGGCCTACATGGTAGCTACAGAAATTTCAGACTAAAGATTGGATATTTATTGTTCATTTATTTCCAATAAGGCAAGACCAAAAAAAAAAAGAACTTTTATTTGTACTTGGGTCAGCAGTGGGACAGAATGAAAATACAAGCTTATTCTCCAGCATGCTCACTGAACTCAAACACAAGAAGCACCAAGGAGATGTGAAGCACTTCAACTAGGAATGGTTGTGGTTTACTGTCCTGAAGAAAAGCAAATATGGACACTAGGCTGTGGAATAAAATGCTAAAAAGTGAGGGGGAAAAAGCATGTGCCCTCCACATAGAACTGGAAAATAACATCCCTCCCTTTGGAAATGAACATTAGTTTTATTGATGGATCATTAACTGCTAACAGTACTGTAACATTTACCTACCATAGACACAAATGAAATAAACTAACTGTCATTTTTTAATGAAAAGGAGACTTTATATATGCCAGAGATAGTAAGTCCAACAGGGTTTGCAAATTTGTGAACTCTGATTATTTTCAGAGTGGGGTGGTTGGGTTTTTGGGGTTTTTTTGGGTGCTGGAAGAGCTGTAGACGCCTTTCTTGGATCATCGCTGCCAGAAGGGACTCTCCAATACTTACCCCCGCAATCATCAAGATTGGGTTTTCTATGTATTTCTGGCTCTTAAAAGTGTATGGCACAAAATGGGGAGGGGATATTGACCCCTCTGTTTTACCCTTCTGGATCCCTCAACCTCCTAAAGACTCTCTCTCTAGGTCCTCATATTGGTACAATAAAATTTGCCTGGCCCACTAAACATTCAGTCATTTTTTCTTGTGATGGGAAATTAATACTGTTCATTGGTTCCTCAGAGAGGAAGCAGATTGTATGCCTAAAGGTGATCCTTCTACACTTTTTTCTTTGCATCTTTGTAATTTTTTCATCATATTTACAAGTCACGCTCCTGTCAAACAGTTTTAAAATTCCACTTTAAGTCTCCATTTTAAAGGTGAAAATTAATGGGAATGTGCTGCTTAGCTTCTGAACCAAATTCACATATCACAAAACATGTTTTAACTCTTGAAGCACTGCAAAGCATCATCTGCTCTATGTATCATCTAAATTCTAAATGCGTAAATCAGCATCATATCCAAAGCATTATTACAAAATAAAAGGATTTGTTTCAAAGCACACATTGCTTGGCTTTATTGTTTTTACAGACAGTTCTAGCAGCTACTGTTCTCTTTCTACTGTTTCCCACATTCCGTAGGAATTTCTTTCATTCTAAACATTGATCAACGGAGTTACTGTTCAAATTACAGCAGTCTGAATTCACAGTCTGTGAAACATGTTTTTCTAGGTGAAGATCTTTTAAAAAATCAGCCACTGCCATGTTTTAACAATGTTTTTGTGCAGCTCCACTTAATTTGTCCCTATCATGCTAAGGGTTATAAGAGGCCATGAGGAGTGGAATTATTTATTTTAGAATCATATTTAATAACTCACATATTTAAGCATAGATTATGCAAACCATATTTAGAACTGAGACCAGCTGTAATTCTGTGCTTATTTAATGTAATCTCCAGACACACATTTCACAGCTAACAGTTTTGTGATGCCAGTGAAATAAGTACATAACATAGGAATATCTGATTAAAGTATAATTTTAAAAAATAGTCCTTGAAAATAGTTACTTCATTTATTTATCTAAAATAGAAGTTTATTTTTTCATTTCTTTCTCTTCAGTGCTCACACCAAAACTACTGAAGATACTTAAATAGAGCTCTTGCTTCTTTCTTGGCCATGCATAAACCCCCTTATGTCTACAGACCCCAGTGGCTACAATCCAGAGTTACAACAGGGTGGAACTTGGTGACATTTGTACACAGAAGAGAATGACATTGCCAGTGCTACTTGCAGGATCATCTTCCCAAGAGGCATTATGTTTTGCTCTCAGTTGCCAGTCTATAAGTAATGCCATGTATATCAGCCAGTCTGAAGTGTTAAAATATTTAACTCCAAGGAGGTAAATCACATCTGTGATGTTCAAAGCCAACAGACAACACCAAATCTGATATAATCTAGTAATGGCCATGACCCATTTGACTGGGAAATTGGAATAGATAATCTTAGGAGTTCCTTTCTTTCAAATCTGCATTTTCATGATTTAAAGGTGGACCATCATCTTTGTATCTGTCATTACTCACTGGTATGTTATTGTGAATATTATTGGCATTTTAAAGGTGACTAGGTGGTAGCAAGTCTACTCTGAGAACTTCAAGACCACATTGCCCAAGCTTTTATGCTGTTCTTGAAGTCAAGAACCTGTTTTACCAATTTCCTAAGGAAGTCACGGGGCTTTAGAAAAACCGTGGAGCAGAAGAGTGGTAGACAGCATTTCTTTTGAAGACCATACATTCAAAAGGATTCTATAGAAATGTACATAATGGTGAGAGGGAGGCTAAAGGCAGCAAATGCTAGGAAAACAGGATGAGCAGGAATTGCAGTAAAAAAAATATAGAAGATTTCTCAGTGCTGTCCTATGAAAATCTCCACCATATTTTATGGTGATATAAATATCAGTATTACAGAGACCTAAGCGTTCATACGTCTTTGCTTGCCAGCCATTTTTCATCCTATTAATTTTTATGGGCTCAATCCTGGGAAGTGTGGAAAAACTGCTTTCCAAGTTCTGCTTCTGTTGGTTCCAGGAGGTATTTGACTTTTTCATGCATCTTCTTAAAACATCAGTAGTATGATTTGCATGTCAGCATGTGCCATTTGGTACGATACCCCACTGTTGTGGCTACTTATGTTTCTAAAAGGAGACATATGCTGAAATAATCTCCTGAACTGTACCTGCGTTATCTTCTTATTTGCAAAGTAATGTGAAATTACCAAAACAGATACCTGCCAATCAAAACTAATGATTGTTTAATAATGAGGGGTATTTAAAAGACTGAACATCTTGGTGCTTTCAAGAAAGTGACTCACGTATTCCTCTGTTGTATGGTGATATCTTCAGTGCACCTTCCAACAAAATTTTTGTTTTCTGGATAAATGTACATTGAATGGAATTCAACATTCTCCTTATCGAAACTTCATAAAGCTTAGGCAAAAGGGTCCTATGCAATATCATTACAGTGGAAAACTAACAAGTCCTACTGATAGGTTGTGTTAAATCCCCCAAAAGTAAAGCTGAGGACTAAATGATTTTTGGTTTAAAAGGGAAAGACTTCTGTATGAAGATGAACATAAGCAGATGCATCTTAGATATAGACAGGTTTGTCCAGCTCTGTGAAACAAGGTAATTGGAGACCCATCTCTTACTGTGTTTCTTACAGAACTGATTTATCAAGTCCTTGTATATTCTTAGACTTGACTACAATCAGTAGGACATCAGACTTTTATATATGGAATGGATCATGTAACAAGAAATATTTTCCATGCAGCAGGCAATTTTTTGATAATTAACACAATAGGGATGCTAATACTAACAGCACTCAAAGTGATTTAGTGAAGAACTCTTTGCAGAAGCATATCATGACTAGTAGCATTTACATCACCCTTCCTTTCACAAGTAGCAGTAGTCCAGAAGGAATGTTCAGTAAATGTTTTCCCTCATCTTGTTACCTGCAATATTTCTAAAAAGCAACTCTCCAATGTTAACTTTACTGAATTATATGAGGTTTTTGCTGATATACGAGATACATGAGAAATACAATCTCAAAAGCCTCAGAATAGATATTCCTCTGTCACCTTCTAGCAGCAAACAAAGCTGGTGTAGGCAAAGCAGTTACAGAGTTGCCAGAATTCTGTTCTATCTTTTGAATTTCAGTAAGATAATTGTAAAAAGGAGCTATAATACTTCAGGCCACCAGTGATTTGTTTACTTTTCCACTAAAAATGCATCCTTTAACTTTTATGCATGTTCAAATTTATCCTGAACACCACTCTGCACCCTCACTCATATCTCTGGGCCAGGAAATTGCCATGCAGTACTTATTTGTCAGATTCACATCTTATGGTAAGATATATGTTTCACTGTAAGTGCATCAGAAAGAAACACAAACAAAAAACCACAGCAAAAAATATACATGTAGAATCAAGGCCTTGGTTATAAGGCCACCTTAGCAGTATTTTGAGTTCAGTCAAATGCTGTTTTTAAAAACAAATGCAATTATACACTAATATATTAAAGAACTGAAATTCAATACTCTTTGATGTGTGTGTTTTTACATTAATACCATTTTGCTACAATAACTGATAGGTTATTTTGATCAAGAGCCATATTTTTAAGCTGAACAACTTGCATGTGTCACACACACTTCTTGGAATTAGATCTGAAAGAACACTAAAATTTAAAAAAAAATCAAGCCATGTGTATTAAACCACACTCACAGCTAGTCTGAAAAGGATTAAATGTTTGTTTTTTTATAGTGAATAGCAGGAAAGGGTTAGATTCCTACATACACACACTCAAAAGCACTGCAAAATGGCAGTACTACTGTGGAGCATTCCTTGTGGATGAGTGGTTCCTCCTACCAAGTCAAGAGCTATGCTGGTTTGGCAAAATGCTGAAACAGATGGAACTGGAACTGCTTATGAAAAGCTGAAGGCTAATAAAAGCTAATACTTTGGCCCTCTGAGAATAAAAAAGCATCATATTCATAGAAGTCATTCAGTGTATTAAGTTAGCCTGTAGCTGACCAAAGTGGGATGGCAGAAATACAGAACCGTACTGTGGAAAGATCCTGTTCCCTCACACCTCACTCCATGATGCAGCCAATGTACTGGCAAGGAGGTTTATTGAGCCCGATCAATGGCTATTTGATGTCAGGAATTCCAAATATGAGAGCACTCCTAGAAAGGCCTTAGATTTTGCATAATTTCCCCCTCAGTTTGTTCACCACTACAGACTTTGCTTTGTTGGCTACTATATGCACATTGCTCCCTAAAAATTAAACAAGTTACTAGTTCATTTCTTTTGTTTGTGTACAACCATCCTTTGCCTCTGGAAGTTATACCTTCTAATGAACCGTAGCAGTATAAAGCCAAAAGTGTTCTGTGGTGTCACGGTTTAACACTGGCCCGGCAATTAAACCGAGTAACAGACGCTCTCTATTAATCTCTCTCTCCTCCCTGATAAGAAAGGAGAGAGAATAAGGGAGAGAGACTTATGGGTTGGAAACTAAACTACACAACTTTAATGAAACAGTAATGATAAATAGGAAAAAATTACTAAATATATACAAATATACAAGAAAATGGATACCACATTCCTCCCCCCTTTCCCCCAGTAGCTCTCACGTCACCACCGAGGCTGCAGGGCAGCCCTGGGATAGTCCAGGCTGGACTCCTGGAGTCAGCAGCAGTTGGGAACTGGAGGCAGGAACACACAGATATGGGCTGGCACGGATCAGGAGCACAGGCAGACGAATGGACGGGATCCTTCCAGAATGCCGGGTGAAGGAAAGGAAACAGGACAAGCAGGCAGCTGGAAGCTGGAGGCAGGAAATCAATGGCTTGGCCCTCGTGATCCCTCAAATTTGTACTGAGGATGTTGTATATGGGATGGAATACTCTGTTCGGTCAATTCTGGCATCTATCTTGTCCGTTTCTCCCCAAAGGAGAGATGCAGGTGGGACCTCTTTATGTTTTCCTCAGAGCTGAGCAGTGCCCTTGGCTCTGCACACCAGTCTCTAGCAGTAACTATAAACATCAAGTGTTATCAGTCCTAGAAACACACACTGTCTGAGAAACTTGCTGTTAATTTCAGCAAGTGCAACTACTTACAAGAGACTTAGCTAAAAGCAAAAGTACAAGACAGAAAATCACCTTTATTCTGGCCCAAACCAGGACATGTGGGACAGAAAGAAACACAGGAACAGTAACTCTAAATTGACATATTCCAAGAAACAACTTACACTGCAATGTACATTTAAGCCTGGCTGGTGGTACTTATCAAACTAAGATATCAAACATATTATGATGAAGTATATACCTATAGTGGTGGGGGGAAAAGGGCTTGATACATATGGTCATCTGTTCAGCTGCCTTGGTACCATCAAGGAAGAAAGAATAAGACATCTAGAAAAGCTTCATAGTTCCTCTCCCAACCCAAACAGATTTGCTTTTTCTAAGTGCCTGTTTTTCCCATGAACATGGCTCATGGCTCAACAAGTCTTAAATTTTTTGCAGGGATCACTTTTAATGATGGAACAACATCCTAACTGAGCTTTTTCAGGTAAGCTTGCTGTCAGGTAGCTATTTCCATTAAAACACATTTTCAGTTTTGTTTCTTTAAGTTCAGTGAGGTAATTCTGGCTTCTTCCAAGGCAATCTTGAGCTTCTGTTGGTCTTCTACAACGATTGCTGCCCATGACAAATCTGACATCTCCTACTTCCTAATCTGCAAAAATCATGTAGTGTTTTCTCGTTAAACATCTTCTGTAAGTACAACTCTGCACATAAAAGAGATGCTTTGAAGTTTCAATGGCACTTTGTTGAAAAATCAAGCATAAGATACTTGGAGCAAATTGTCCTCCATCATCTTCCTTCCTTTGGGGAAGTGGTAAGTGCTTTTTTTTCATGTGTTTTTTCTTTTATACATACATGCTTGAATACCTAAATGGAGATCCTGTTCTCAGACTGACAGTCTTTTGGTCTTCTGTAGTAATCTTGCCAAAAAACTGATGAAGTACTTCTCTGAGATAAATGTCCTGTTCTCATTCTGTCTGCCCATATTGCACATTTTCCACTATCACTTACAAAATAGTGTAGTCCAAATGGCTTACTCTAAGCTCTATGTTCCTTGGGGAAAGAAAGCACTTTTAGGAACTTTGATTCTGCAATCTACACGTTACGAGCTCTACCTTACACACCAGGAGAGCATTGTCCACACATACATTTCTGTCTACCCCAGCTATTTAATAGGTTAGTCCTAACCAGGTTCAGAACTTGGCATTTTCCTTTGCTGAATGTCAGGATACTGCTGTTGATCCATTTTTCCAGCCGGTTCTCTCTGAGTGGCAGCACAACTATGTATCAGCTACTCCTCCCAGTGGATGTTAAATGAGACTGCATTCAAAGACTTCCAGAAGTCAAGAACACAAATAATAAGTCTTTCCCTCATACAACTGAGCTTGTCACTCAGTTGCAGAAAGCTACAAGGTTCTCAAGCACAATTTTCCCCTTCAAAAATATGTACTCACTACTCCTGATCACCTTATTCTTACTGGATCTGGAAGTGGCTTCCATGATTATTTGCTCCCATGCCTGACCAGGGACTGGGTGAGACGGTCAGCCTGCAATTCCCAGGATTCTGCTCCTTGCCCTTCTTGATGTTAGGAGTGACACTGCCTTCCTTCCTGTCCTCCAGAACCTCTCCTGATTATCAGATTATCTTTCAAAGATAATCGAAAGTCCTATCTTGAAGATATCAGCCAGCTTGATGAGCCCTCATGGACATATTCCATCAGATCCTGTGGACTTGCGAATGTCCAGATGATTTCAATGTTCCCCCACGCAGTCGTCCTCAATGGAGGGTAAATTATCATCACTGCAGACTTTTCCAGTGAGAACAGGGACTTGGTTTTGTGAAGGGAAACCTTATCAGTAAAAAGTGAGGCAAAGAAGGCGTTTAGTGCCTTGGCTGTTTCCATGCCACTGTCACCAGGTTCCTTGCCTCATTCAGCTGCAGGTCCACATTTTCATTAGTCTTCTTTTTGCCATTTGTATACCAGTAGAAGCCCTTCTTGTTGCTCTTCACATTCCTTGCTAGGCTTAATTCCACATGGGCTTTGGCTTTACTGACCTCATTACTGTATGTTTCTACCTCTAGTATGCTTCACTTAATGTATGAGTTTAGCCATATGAAATATTACCAGAGATGAATCATAGCTTGGATTCCACACTGGTTGATGTTCTTAAAAGTTTTGCAGTAACCCCAGCTGCAGGCTATTCAGAATATCCATGCCACACAGCTAGTGCTTATAGGAAACTTTGAAGCATGTATTGGAGCAATATTATCTTAAGAGTCATCAGCTTACTTTTTAACAGGCAGCACAAAAATAAAATTATTTCTAGGTGGGTTCCACTCTCCTTGAATTAGGTAATGTGCATCACTTCTAAGAAGGGAACATATTGTGCAGTGACCATAGAATATAATGCCTTCTTAGTCACTGACTGCCAAAGAAGTGCAGAGAAAGTCAAAGCTATGTTCAGCCTTCCAAAGAAGCAGAGTAAGACATGCTGACTACAGATGACTGTGATTTCACAGTTCAGAGAAAGACTTGCCATGAATAGGGCTGGAAGGTAATGCCACCTGAGAAGTTACAAGTTACTATGGTTAAGAACTGATTTGAGAAAAAAGTGGATTCAGTGGTAGCAGTGGAGGTAGAATCAGAGTTAAAGACCCTAGGGGTTCCCAAGCATAGAATGAAGTGGCCAAAGCCCATTCCTGTTTATATTCTATCTGAAGAGGAAACAAAAGACCATGAATGATAGTACAGTTCAAATCAAAACCTCATCACTGAATCACTATTACTAACTTCAGGCCTCAGTCAGTTGAATATTTGGAAGGAAAGATGCTTGAGTGCCTCCAGAAAACCCTGGTTCTTCTCAAAAGTCCTCAGAAAAACTTAGTTTAGACCCTAGTTCTTCTCAGATTCAGCTGCAAGGCAGATATTAATTTAAAGCTCTGAAATTCTTTGGCAGAGCACAGTCAGACTTGGCTGTTGCTTTTTCCAAGGCTTTCTCACCAGAAGTCATCCTGAATAATACATTTGTTGTTCCACTCTCCTCATTTGCAAGTAAAGTAAAACTAGAGTTTGCCCATTTTACTCATTCCTTGGGAGAATTGTAATTGCATTCTACTCTCTGCAATGTCTGTGCTTCTCATGTTTGGGAACACGAGCTCCTAGAGATGGGACGATTCTACGGACAGAATTCACCACAGTCCAACTTGATGTAAAATTTTGTTTGTTTTTAAACTGCTGTAGTTGTGTGGGTGACCATATATGAAAAGATTGCTTGGTAACCTAAAAGTAGTGGTGGTAAAAAAGCATCCTCTCTTAAACACATAACATTAATGATATCTGAAATAAAGCAGTCAGATTTAACTAAAATGCAAAATTCACCATCTTTCTACCAAGGCACACTGTGTGAACTGACAAAACTACTGTGTTAATATGATGAATGTGAGATACCACTATGAGAAAAAAACAAATCCACAGGTCACACACCTGTGGAAGAAAGGGAAGAAATCACAGTCACAGAGAGAGACAGCCTTCAAAACAAGTGTTTGATTTGGGAAATAAATGTTAGTGTCAGAAATAAGTTCTTTGGTACCTTTTGAACATCCCAAACATAAATTGTGCAATCAGATCTTCCCTTCCACTGCTCATTTATTAAAATAGCATCTTGCAGCTGAAATCTGTACTTGTGTCCCATGTTTGCCTGCTTGAACTGAACAAGTTGAGGCTATTCTTACACACATAGCATAAATAACAGTATTCTCCTAGCCACTTGAAGCAGTACTTACTCACTACAGTCACCCATTCACCTCTGTACAGGTAGTGGTTCAGGTCCTAACTCTAGATCTGTTCAGTACCTAACAGCAGGATTAGGATTGGGCATTGTCCTTAACATATGAGAAATAAATCACAGTTAAAACATGTTAATTAAATTGATGCTTCTTAGCAGGTACTAATAGAAGAGTGTGGAGTACCTCCACCTAGCAGTTTTAACACAGCAGCTGCTGTGTAAGACACACATTAAGTTACAGAGCTCCAGTACAAGGCTGTGGGAAGTCTGTGAGTGGGCATGAGCAATTCCCAAACAGATGAATATGAATTTAAATACTCAGGAGACCACTAGGACTTCTTTCAAGAAATAGCTTGTGTTGCATTGTCTACAGCTGAGCCAGAACAACATAGAAAGGAGCATTTCAGTCTGGTCTTTCTCAGCAGAGCAGGTCCTTCAAACACCTTTCAGTGGCAAATGCAAGCACACTTGAGATTTTAAGTGCTATTCAGATCATGGAAATAACTGCTTGCTGCAGGCTTCCAGAGTCACCAGGATATCTTCAGAGGAGAAATTACAATCATTATAATGCAATATCCACCCCAGATGGTTTCCCCTTCTGAGGCCTTAAAAAAGCTGAAGAAATTATTGTGTTGCCTGGTAGAATAGCTTAGCAAACATGTAGTTTATTGTCCACTAAAATTAGCATGGACAGGGTGTTACACAGAAAATGAATCCATTTAGAAAAGTGGCCAAAACAGAGCAAATTTACTAAATCAGGCTTGTTCTGTTGGTGTTATCAATATCTTCAGATGGTCACACAGATGACCCCAACTGACCCCAAGTGGTTTTCTATAGCAAGTTACCTATGTTTTGCATGGAAAGACATTTTATCAACTATGAAATCAGGCTCAGCTCTACAATAAAAACATGCACAACAGCTGATAACAGCCTGGATATGCCTCTGAAAGATACACAGGCATTTGTTCAATTTAGACTCCAGTGCAGTTTGATGATGTACAAATGCTGGGTCTGGTACAAAATTATATAGTGCAACCGAAGCAATCTTTATGAAATTCTGTGTTCCATACGCACAAGCATTACTGTAACTGTGTTCTTTCTTAGAAGAGACAGAGCTGTCCCTATTACCACATAAGTTAGTGTGATTGTACACATTTACACTCAAAGCACATCCAGTAAATATTTGATAGAAACAATTTTTTAAATTTATATACATATTTATTTACAATCATGTTGGTTCATTGTGAAGAGAAGTGCAGGTTAGCTGCTTGTATGATTCACATCAGTTAATCAACAGCCAATGAAAGTCAGTAATTCAGGATTACTGCATTAAACTCAGGTCAAGAGTGCAAAGTTTATGTCAACAACCTTATGACAGTCATTCTGTGTTCAGAGAGCCAAAAAAAGAGACAAATATTTATATAAACTTTTGCTGAACATGTTACTTGGAGCAAGACAGTGCTTGGCTAATAATAAAACCCAGATGTCAATGAGAAACTTGTGAAGCTTCTTATAGAGCACATAAACATAAAACAAACAGTAGAACATCATACATTTAAATTTTTTCATAAATATATTTTTAAAAGGCGTGCACTGGTTTGAATGGCAAGAATTGAAAAACACTGATGGCTGCTTAAATAGCCTGGAAGAATAAATCTGATTTCTCTAAGAGACTAGAGCAAGTCATAGGGAGGACTCAAATTATTCAGATTTCAGCAGCGTTAGCATTCAGATTTTATAACTCTACTTCTGTTCACAATTGGGTACCAGCATGTTCGTGATGTTGTTCTGAACACCTATTACACTAACTTAATTTGTGTCTGAAGATGCAAAACAACATGAAAAAAGTAGCCAGGGTCATCAGGATACATTGTCAGGTGTAATTAAAGGCCAAATACATATACCATAAGGCAATATCAGAATAATGCAGACTACATTTTTCTGTACAGATAAATACATGCTTAATTGTAATTTGAACAAAGGAGAAGTGATAAAGTAATTTATTAAGACACCAACATATGTTTAACCTTCCTATACAAACCTAAGTAAAATTGAGTACAATATTTGCATAATTATAATGAACACAGGACAAAAACTGTAAACGTACTCCATAGTTCAGTTGAACATTGGTTTGGGGTGAAGAGGAAGAAGGCATATTATTCCTTACCCCTTTGCACATGTTCAGTGCTAGCTGCAGTGAAAGGGATCAAAATCTTCCAACAGTTAGTAAAAATTCAGAATTCTAGTTCACAAATTTCTGCTGAAATTTCAGAAATCATTCTCAGTTTTACTCTAAAGCAAGACTGAAGTACTTCTGCAGAGTTTTGGTCAAGCAATGACCCATCAATTCGCAGAACATACAACAGAATTCTGTCACAACACATAGCTTGATCTACAAATTAAATTACAGATATGAAACTACATTTTAAAAAGCTGAACACGTCATTTTGATCAAAAAGGCATTTCAGTTGTTATTGTGAATTGGTATCTTGTTAATTGAGCTATGAAGTTTTAAATGCTTTGTTTTATTGTCTCTCTTATTTTACAATTAAAGCAGTAGTCGTACATTTTAGAACTTGGAAATGCAAACAACACTTGTAATGAAGCCAAAGTCCCAATATCAAACAAGTTCACTAAAAAGTTAAACTAAATACAGGAGTTCTCCAACAACGTCAGAGACTACCACCTGAAATCTTCCCTTACACTGTCCCACCATCTTTTAAATTTGTTTGCTTCTTCTCTATAGGAGTTGTCCATAATTATACAATTTCCTCAAGACAAAAAAGACATGGTCAAAACAATTTTCCTGATAGGAAACTGATCAAAACTTTCTGATCTTGTTGGTATCTGTCACAAGGACAAGGCAGAGCTCAAGGCCTCTGCTGGAGGGCTGCTGAAGCTTTTGTTTTATCTGTACCCTCCATCTGCCTCTGAAATTTGGTGGTCCCCTAGGGAAAACAGTAACACAAGGCCATAGCAGCCTAGTGACAGACCAGTAAGCAAATTCATTAGACCTCATTGAAGAGGTTGTCTGATTGGTCAAGACAAGTATGACAAACTTTTTTCTTCTAAACTCTCTTCAGGTTACTGCTTTGTCTTCAAGTTTGTAAAAAATCAGTTACTCATTCCTCATCCATCACAGAATAACTTAATCCATGAACAATTTTCCTGACATTGTTTAGCCACGAACATCTCCAGGTATTTTTTTCCTTTTGCATATAGACTGTAAAGTGCTATAACAGAAGGCACCTGCGGTGTTCCTCTAAAACCACATTTACTCATTCTCAGATCCTCTTAAATAAAAAGGAATTTAGAAATACAGATAGCCATCCATTCTAATACAGAAACAGATCTGCTGGGAAAATGTGCAGTGTAAAACAGATTTCATCAAAAGCTTTTGTTCTAATGAGCAATTTTAATGATCACAAATTTCCCTTTTCCTTCCTTTCTTTGGTTAGGGAGATTTTGAAGGTTTTTTGTGTGTTTGTTTGCGCTTTCTTTGGGTTTTTTTGTAAACACAGAGTAAAAGGGGAGATGATTCTACAAGCAGAATGTGTAAGTTTTTACTAAGACATAAGAACACAGAATCTTGCAGAACATTTCTTGATTGATACAGGCTTTAGGTTTCAGCCACATGTGCTATGGAGAAGCAGAGGAGAGGTCAGAAAAGCAGAGCAGCAATATTTAATGGGCTGGAGAATCCTGGAAAGCAATAACCTTATAAGAGACAGTGACAAAAAGGACATTGGATAATGTATAAGTTTAAGGCTATTTCTGCAATACTTAGACTAAAAGATTTTAAGTACATACATCTTCATTCTTCAGTAGTTACAGGGAGAATTCATATTGTTTGTGTATTTGAGCACCAGAAAGAAAGAAGATTATTCCTATTTCTATCACTCAAGACCTGATTTTGGGCAGTTAAAACATTTAAACTAAGAATTAGGAAAATATTGCTTATAACACACCCAGATGTTGTGGAATAGAAAGGGAATAGAAATCCCTATTATGTCACACTTAAAAATCAGATATAAAAAACATATTAGTAAATATTTGGGAACAGAAACTTTTGTATTAACAAATGAATAGGGAAGAATACTAGGCTAGCACAATCACACAGGAATACATTCCCAGAAAAAGTCTCTAGTGATCTGAGGAGACCTAAATAACCTCACTTGATCTTCACTCATGGTAAGGTTAAGAGTGCTTCCAGAAATAATAAGATTCCCCATAGGAAGAAGCTGTCCTGTACTTGAAAGTTGAAGAGTTAATTTTCCTACTTCTGACTCCTGATCTGACTTCCATAGGGTAGGATATTTGAAGAACCAAAGCTTCAAGTAATAGAAATTGACATAAATCTGCCAAAAAATAAATTGTGTGTAAACTGAATATTTGTTCTTTTTATCACTGTGTTTGTAGTCTTAATGAGCTTCTGATTATTAACTTTTATGTGCCAAAATTTGGTTCTCTTTAGTCCAGATCTCACGCACTCTCTCTCATCATCTTATGAAAAATACTTTTGCCTCATGCAACTGATTTATCTCCAATATATTAACATTTTCCTTATTCTCTGTAATACAGCATTACATATTCCTCATCTATACCTAGAGCATTTGCTAGTGATAACTAACCTGTGCCTTTTTCTCCTTCTGAATTAGCTACTTGAAGTTTTGGCTCTTAGATGAACATCTATTCTATCATAGTATCAGTTAAAAAGGAAAAAACAAGAATAAATAATATCAAAGACTGTGTGAAATAACTACCTCAAGTAATTTCTAATGCTCCTATCAGATAATTATTGAGGAGGCATTTACATTACAAATTCAGATATTTTTTATAAAACGGTAAAAAAACCACCTTGTTCACATATGAATCATTGCTCATATGGAAAAGTAACATAAGTATCTTTCTCACTTTTCCCAAAATTAAATGCTAACTTTTAAATTGATGTTCCCTCTTAATTTAAATTTGAGGCATCCAGAGGTGCTGAGGGATTTGGGGAATTTGGCTCTGTTACAAGATTATATGATCTGCAATTATAAAAATATATTTCATTAAAAGTCTATAAAGGCTGAGCTGGTAAAGGTAAACATTTCACTCAAGGGATCTGAAAATCACAGTTTGCTCAGATACCTACTCAGAGGAATCTCTGTGTGCTTGAACAAGCATCACATCTCTGTCTTTGCACTCACACTGTGTCTGGCACATTCCTGGTATCTCCAGAGTGACCCACAGACATATCCTCATTACTTTTTGCTACCTTTCTCTGACATGATACACCCCAAAACATTCAGTATTCTCCATTTTTCTAATTACTTTCTGTCAGTTGTTACACTTAAGAAATACTGAGATAGCAGGCTGCCTTACAGCTAAGGAACCAACATACTTATTTTCCCTTTTCCAGATGAGTGGCAATTTAACTTCTTCACTTGCAGAAGCTTCCCTATACGAAATGAAGGACAGATCTGAAATGCAGAGTCTCCTTCCATATTAAGAAAGTGTATATTAAAATTAACCCTAACTTTTAATTTGTAGACATGACTTGAAGAAGCCTTACCTTCTATGATCTGAGCTGCTGAACCAACACGGATTGACAAGCCAAAGAAAAGTAGCAGCAAATCCCAGGTCCACAAGGCATGCCTGCAGCAGGTGTGGGGAAAAAAGAAAAAAAAAAAAAAAAAAAAAAAAGAGAAAGAAAGAAAAAAAGAAAGGTGAGAAAGAATCAGAACAGAGTGCAATATAGAAGGAAAGAAAAAAAAAAAAAAAAGAAAAAGGAAAAGTAAAATTTAGAAGAGAAAGGTTTTACCATGAGAACATTTTTTGAAAGTCAGATGGAAGACCTCAAGGAAAGAAAAAGTTCAGTGAACATGAGTTTTATGCTTAAGAAAATAAGAAGTTAATAAGAACTGGAGCCTGCTGTTTCTCCTCCAGCATTCAGACATAAATGGAACAAAGACAGCTCTCAGGCTCTGTGTGACTCACTGAAATTCAGTGCTCCAGCTCTGAAATCTGACTCCATGTAGACTTTCCTGTCAGAGCTCTGCCAAAACTTCCTACTTTATTTATTGATCGACATCCCTTACAGTTGTACATCATCCCAACATTGTCATTATGCAGTCCTGCCTTGTGTACCCTCACAAGATGGTGGCACAGCTTCTCCAGCTTCCCTTTCCCCTCCCCCGCCCACTCACAACCTCCACTTAATTATCAAACAAAACATGACCTCCAATACCTTTCCACCCTGCATTATATAGCCAATGATACATTTTTTTATATGGAAGAAGACTTTTCTCTGGCCATTTTAACCAAATTTGAACTGAAGTTTTCAGATACAAGCAGGACAGAGCAGTCAAAGTTAAATTACATCATACGGCTGGGAGCCATCCTGTTTTATAGATTTTCCGTCACCTACAGAGATGTTGTGAACCACACCCTTTTCTCTAACAAATTCTGTAAGTTTAATACTTCTTATTACAAAGACCTAAACCCTACATGTAGATTAAGACTGTGTGTCTACCTCAGCAACTGTAAATATATGAGTACATTATAGAGGTCCTCTAGCTAAGCACGTCTAATAGTTTCCATAAAAAGTGGTATTTCACCCCTTCCTTCTGACTTAATGAAAAACCTTTTTTTCTACGTGTACTTCTTCAAAGCCAACTGTTGCTGAAGGAATAATTTTTGGAAGAACAAATTTGGGATTAATCAGAGAATTTTTAAGTCATGAGATTTTTAATGAAGCCTGCAAATTTTTTTGACTGGGAGATGAGGGAGTCTGGAAAGCATTGCATGTGGAAAGAGATCATTTGGCTGTTGGTAGATCTAGGCTGTAAGGTGCTGAAGATTGCTTTAGGAGATTGGAAACTAAAAATGGATTTACCTAGGATGGAGTCCAAGGGACAGAGAGGAGTAAAGTTTTTTGCAGTAATAAAAGGACAATCCTAAGCAATAAACAGAATTAAGAAGATTTTCAGTACACTGTGAATAAAATTCTTGAATGTGGGGAGCTGTTTGGTTTGATTTTCTTTATTATTTTTTGTAGTGGCTCATTTGTTTGTTTTGTTTAATTAAATACAGAAATACAGAGGTTAGAAATTTAAAGCTATAATCTCAGTTCAGACCCAGACTCCCCTTTTAGTTAGAAACCACAACAGTCAGCTCTCTGTAGGGATGTCTTAGATGAGCCACAAACCAGCATTCTTGATTATCCACCTTCTCCTTACTGATGAAGAAGCAAGAGATCAAACTATATTTTAATCAAGTTACTTACTATAAACACACAGCTTTATCTTCCTCAGAGGACAAGGACTCCCCTTTTTCTGTTCCACAGTACTATGTCAGGGCTGAAGAAAGTTTCATCATATGCCTTTTCCACTTGAGGCTGCCAGCCCTTTCCTTTCTCACTCCCTGAAGTTTCCCCAGTGTCATCACCACCAGCAGCCTTGCCCATAGCAGCAGGGTCTGCAATATCTGTACAAAACATATAGTAAAAGCATTTATTTCATGCCTTTATCTAAGACACTAAGATATATATTATCCTGGGAGAAAATATTGGCTTTTTAAATGTTCTTGTAAAATGTATGTATTTTCAAGCCTGGCTCACTTCTCCGTTTTTTTCAGGTTATCTTTAGTTACCAAGAGTCACTATTAAACCTGGCAAAATATTTTTTAACTCCTACTTTAAGCTCCTGCTTTTGATAGTAATTCTTCTATCTCTTGATACATACAATGTCAGATGTTTACCTGCATAATGCCTCCTGTAGCAGTATGGTTTTTACCTGATATATATGGCCACAACATAGATACATTTTGATGCCTTACAGTAGACTAACATATTTAGGAGGCAAATGTATGATCAGACTACAGATTTATGAAATCAATATTGTAAAAACCCCCAAATAAACAGCAATCTTAGCTGCAAAGATTTCGTTAAAAATAACACTTCTTCTCTTATTATCATTTGGAGGATTTTCGCCCAGATTTTAGAAAACCCATAGGAAAGAAAGTTAAGTCCTCTGTTTCTCCCATAGGTATTACACTATTCATGCAGATGTTTTACATGGAATACTGCTGAGACAGTCTTTAGCTTTTTGCTGCATATTTTAATATTGATGTTTGGCCATTACTGAATATATTTAGTGCTTCTTGGTTTTTCTAGGAAAGCAAGGAAAAGCATGTTTTGAACTATGCATTCCATTACTTTTAAATGGACAGAAGTGGAAGAATCTCTGAATGCAGTTTATTACCCCCATTCCTGTAGGGCCCTGAGATTTCTTGAGTTTCTAGTGCTCATCTGTAGTCCTGAGAATTACAGAATATTAAGAGGCTTCCTATAGCTTCTCTACCTACCTACCTACCTACCTACCTACCTACCTACCTACCTGCCTACCTACCTCTATCTTGCTCCCTACGAGGGCAGTGATAGTTTAACCTTTCTGGTTGTTGCTTCTTTTCAAACAGAGGAGTACTCATTTGAACTAGGATGTAAGCACTTCCCTTCAGTACTGCTTCCAGCTGTCTTCAGTAAAGCTGTAGATTTCCTGTTGGCTAAAGATCTCCATTTTCCAGGCAGAAGTTTTGTTTATTTTCCTCAGCTCTTTCAACTGATTGCATTCCTTAAGATCTGAAATAGCAGCCTACAATTCTGTCGCTGCAGTTCTCACTCATTCACTGAGTTAGTTGTGGCTGAGTGCTCTTCCATTGCACGCCTGAGAAGAAGTTAAGAAGTTTATATTTTCACTCCTGACTGCAACACTGATTTCTTAGCTGCACATTTCTAGTCTCTATAATATCAGGATTTAAGAATCACAACAATATTCTTGTGCAAGATAAGTGTTAGGGAAGGAGTATGTGCCAAGGCCTGAGAGAGTTAAGAACCATACTAGAAAAGAATGAAAGATTTCTCTCTTGCTTAGACTCCTCCTGAGCATGTACAAATGTTTGGCATTAAGAATATCCTCTGGCAAGGAGGTCCACTTCTCTGCTATGTATTTTATAAAGAAGTCTCTGCTGCTTCATTTTTTACTTGGATTCTGCTGGTGGTGTTCTTTGATGCCTCCAAGTTATTGTACTTAATAGGGTTCACCTGTTCACTGTCCATTTTGTTTTTCCCATGCTCTATGATTTCAGAAGCCTCTTTTATATACCCCTTCCACTTTTCTACTTTCTGTACCAAGTGTGAACATGCTAGGTTATTTTTTGTACTGCAACCATTATACACCTCCAGTTACCTTTTTAGCCTTTCTCAGGCTTTCTGTGTTCTAGCTGGGGAAATAATAATGGCATGTGATGAAAATAATCCTAACATTTCTCTAATGACATAGCAATGTTTTCTGATGAGGAACACAACTGGTGTACTTTTTTGACTGCAGCTGAGATGATGTTTTCATGGAACTCTCATAAGCTCAGTAATTTGCATTTGAGAGGTAATTTTATGTGTAATTAGGGTTTTTCCTCCCTCTCTCAATAAATGTATAAAGAAACCGTAGAAATTAATTTTATCTGTTTGTAATTCTTTATGCTGTTTACCCTCTTTATCATCAGCAAAGAAGTCGTGTAACTGCTTGCCCTTACTGGATAGGGCCGGAAATCCAAATCTCTGTAGATTCACAGCACTGACCTTTCTCTGCTAAAAGAACTGACTGCCAATCATTCTGAGTACATCATTTAAGTGATGGATTGGTGCAGGATGTATCCATTCCTCCAAAAACACTGGGTTACATCTTGGCTTTTAATCTCATCAGCTCAATGTTGCCAAACAGCTAATTTCTCCATGGTTTGATAATACGCTTTCACAAGCATAACAAATGCTTTAAAACTCTGTTTTTCTGAGTGAAAAAACAAATGAACAAAAAAGTTCAAACTGAAATGAAAAAACAAATGAAAAAAAAGTATGAAACTGTATGAAAAGTATTTCACTGTATGAAAAAAAGTCATTTAGAAGTTCATACATTCTGGTTTTAATACATATTTATGAAAGAATAAGAGTGTACATTTAAGTACCTGAAAACAGCCCTGTACCTTATCCTGCAGAACAGTACAACTTTGCCACACATAGGCAAATAATTCTCTTTAGTGCTTCATTTCACATAAAATGAAAATTTCTGTCTCCTCTGCTCCTCCCTCACCTTATTATAAAAAGCACTGGGGAAAAAAAAGCTTAAATCTTTCACATAGCTGGGGCTGGATAGCAAAGAAGGCAAAGAGGAAAAGGGTAGAGACCATGTCTGTCAGGCATGCAGAGGGGTATGAGGGGAATCAGGTTAGTGGGGAGGACAGATGAATACAACATGGAAAAGTGTGCAAAAAGGAGAATAAGACTGAGTGAAAAGCCATGAACAGGAAGTGGGGATGACATGAAGACAAACCTAAGAGCAGCTCTGAAAGCCAGTTAGGAAGCAGAAGGAAAGGGAAGTCTGGGTGTACTACCTGATTCTAGGTGTCAAGGAGACCAAGAATAAATGTTTAGACATACATATTTTCCCTCTACACTCAGTCTTTCACTAGGCAGCATGACTAGAAAAGGAAAAATACTGTGAAATTTGTGCTACAAGCACACACCCATGAAGCCTACTACCAAAATATGTCTTGTGAAATACTCTAATAGTTCAAGTGGTATATGCTGCAAATCACAGTATTTCAAGACTGCTGATGGAACATGCAATTGATGGTATGCCCCATTAAATTTTAAGTTTGTGCTCTAAAAGGCAAGAACAAAACTATTAACAAAATACATGACAGGGTGTACAAAAATTACCATTTTCAGAAATGGCTGAGCCGTTTATGATAAAGTTTATTATATCAGCACAAGACACAAAGACAGAATTCAAAATGGTCACTGTTCAGAAACTGAACAAGCAATTGAAATAACTCAATACAGTGTGTCAGACAACTGAAAATTTAAGCAGATAAGTAGATGTTCTGCCTGTAATTTAAACCCATTTGGATGTCAACACTGATCCTATTGCTATATTAAAATAATTTATCATTAGCAGAAGTGTACATAGTTAAAAAATACATTTAAAAAAGAAATCTTAACTATATTAAGTTCATTAATGGCACTGAAAGGTTCCATTCAGACTAAATGTCATACATTCCTTTAATATGAATAAACCCAGAAAGAATTATATGCAGCACTTTCACTGTCTGTCTTCATATTTCAGCTGAGCTGAAGAAACATGCCTACTTCAGGGTATAGAAAGTAAAAAGTTACACCAGAATCCCTCTCCCTATACTGTGCAAGCTAATTCAATTGAAATATTTTCCTTTTAAAAATATTTATAGAGCTTTACCCAAGGAGTTACTCACTGACTAGTTTTTATACTGCCTTGAGACAAACTTGTAAAATGCATGCTCTTCTGCACTGGGACAAACCTCTTATCCTACTGGTTTATATGAAGTAAGTGTTTTCAGAAAACTAAAATCCTACCTTGTGAACCAAATCTTTAATCACCATTAGATTATTGTCTCCAATTTCTACTTTGTAAATCAGCCTGATAACATGGACAGGACTGATAATTCCACCTTCACAGTTAAAAGGAGTACAAGTTCTCTGCTTAGATGATGGTTAAAAATAGGGCCTTATTGAAAAAGGTTTTCAGATGCCTAAAGTGTGAGGGTTTGACCCAACATACTTGCCCTAAATATACATTTAGATCCATATAATAATCAATAAACCTGGTATTTTCAAGCTCTTTAGGAAGGATAGGCAAGGTAGGAGGGGAGGAGGTGTTGCTCTCTACATCAGAGACCAACTGGAATTGATGGAGCTGCACCTGGGGAAGGACAACAAACTGATTGAGTGCATCTGGGTTAAGATTAAAGGGAGGAGGGCAGAAGGTGATGTTACAGTAGGGTCTCCTACAGGCCACTTGACCAGCAGAACCAAGCAGATGAGGCCATCCATAGGCAGATAGAAGAGGCTTCACGTTCACAGGCCCTGGTCCTCGTGGGTGATTTCAACCACCCTGACATCTACTAGAGGGAAAACACAGCCAAGGGATCAGCAATCCAGGATATTCCTGGAATGCATAGATGATTACTTCCTCCTCCAAATGGTAGAGGAACCAACAAGAAAAGGTGCTATGCTGGATCTTGTTCTCACCAACAGGGATGGGCTGGTGACCAACATGAGGCTCAGGGACAGCCTTGGCTGCAGTGATCGTGAAGCACTTGAATTTAAGATCCTTGGGTCACCTAGGGAGATGCATTCCAAGCTTAGAACCCTGGATTTAATGCATGCAGACTGTGATAGCTTCAGGGATCTGCTGGCCAAAGTACCCTGGAATAAAGCTCTAGAGAGAAGGGGGGCTCAGGACAGTTGGTCAGTATTCAAGGATCACCTTTTCCATGTCCAGGAGCAAAGTACACTGAAAAAGAGGAAGGCAGGAAGGAATGCTAGGAGACCTGCCTGGATGAACAAGATGATTGTGGACACACTATCACATAAAATCAAATGCTGGAGAGAAGGGATGCTACCCAGAGGGACCTTGACAGGCCGGAGAGGTGGGCCCATGCCAGCCTCATGAAGTTCAACAGGACCAAGTGCAAGGTCCTGCATCTGGGTCGAGGCAATCCCAAGCACTGATACAGGCTGGGCAGTGACTGGCTTGAGAGCAGCCCTGAGGAAAAGGGCTTGGGAGTGGAGGTGGATGAGAAGTTCAACATGAGCCATCAGGGCACACTTGCAGCCCAGAAAGCCAACCAGATCCTTGGCTGCATCAAGAGAAGCGTGGCCAGCAGCTCGAGGGAAGTGATTCTCCCCCTCTGCTCTGCTCTCGTGAGACCCCACCTGGAGTGCTGCATCCAGGTCTGGAGACCCTGTTACAGGAGGGACAGGATGTGCTGGAGTGTGTCCAGAGAAGGGCCACGAGGATGATCAGAGGGCTGGAACACCTCTGCTATGAAGAGAGACTGAGAGAGTTGGGGTTATTCAGTCTGGAGAGGAGAAGGCTCCAAGGAGACCTCATTGTAGCCTTCCAGTATCTGAAGGGGGCTACAGGAAAGCTGGTGAGGGACTTTTTAGGATGTCAGGTAGTGACAGGAATAGGGGAATGGATTCAAACTAGAGGAGTGTAGATTTAGATTAAATATTAGGAAGAAGTTCACCACGAGGATGGTGAAATACTGGAATGGGTTTCTCAGAGAGGTGGTGGAAGCCCCATCCCTGGAAATTCTTAAGGCCAGGCTGGACAGGGCTCTGAGCAACCTGATCCATGGGAGGTGTCCATGCCCATGGCAGGGGGGTTGGAACCACATGATCATAGAGATCCCTTCCAACCCTGAAAATTCTATGATTCTATTTATATAGTACTGTGTCCAGTTGTGGACTCTCCAATACAACAGACACACAACATACTGGAGAAAGTCCAATAAACAACCACAGAGATGATTAAGGGTCTGAAGCATTTCTCCTTTGAGGACTGAGACATCTAATATTGTTCAGATTGAAAAAGAGAAGTTTCAGAAGGGATCCTATCAATGTATATAAATACCTGAAGGGAGGGTCCAAAAAAGACTGACAGAGTCAGGCTTCTTTCAGTGGTGCCCAGTGACAGGACATGGGGCAATGGGCACAAGCTGTAACACAGGAGGTTCCTTCTGAACATCAGGAAATACTTGTAAGGTGACTAAGCAGTGACACAGGTTGTTCAGAAAGGTTGTTGAATTTCGACCCTTAGAGATACTCAGAAACTCTCCAAACAGACATAATCCTGGGCAGCCTACTCCAGCCTGAGTAGGAGTGTTGGACCAGATGACCTCCAGAGGTTACTCTTCAACCATTTGTGACTCTGAGGTTATTAGCTGGAATTTTTAACAATCTAATTCAAGGATCATAATTAGTCTTCATCTAATTATTGGGAAAAAAAAAAAAGGAATAAAGTAGCTAGAGTACTACGAAGCTTCCTCCTTCATCCAATAGCTAAACTGCCATTATATTACTTCAAGACATTTAAGGCATCCAACTATCTTAAAATTGGACAATATTTGTTCTGATTAGGAGAACTAATTATACCCAAACACGGAAAAAATCAAAGCATTTTCAAATCATCTTTAAAACAGCTTTTTGGCAAATTATATAAAAAAATAATAGTCCCTATCTGCTATTCTTATCACTAAAGGAACATCAACAAAGTAGAAATTTTCAAAGCAGAAACAACTTTAAATAAAAATACCAGGGTTTATGTCTTAAGTTTCGCTTTTCTGTTAACAGAATGGAAATTTTTTCTCCAAGAATGTTTTTTTATCATCTGTCAAAGAACATTAAAAATAAGGACAGTTATCCTGGTTTGAGAGTACTAGGATAAAAATTGCCTACACCAATACCTGCCTGAAACCACTCAGCACCCTACCAGCTGCTGCTTGCTTATTGATGTAGCATTTACAATGGAAGGGATGGGGGAGCAGCGGTGCCTATGGCCAGGAGAGGAAAGGTTTGGTGGACCAGTTACAATATTCCTTCCTATGGTACTTCTCTCTGTACTGCTACAGTTCTTGCATCCTGTTTTGTTGCCAGGGAACACAGTTCATCAAGACAAGTGACCTTCTCCTGCCTCCCTGAGTAGGACCTGTTCAACCACTCCAACACTGTTGTGGACTGTCATTGGAACCCTAGACTTGGCCACCTTCATCTGCTGCTTGAGTACAGTATCTTTGTTGGAAAATAACTACCAACTGAGGAGGGTTGGGTTCCATGTTTACATATTTGCATATAAAGGTATGTAATTCACCATCATCATTATTATTATTTCATTCCCCCTTCTTTGTTTCACTGGGAGGGTAGTAGGGTGGGATAACAGAGAGCATCTGTCACCCAATTATTGACTAAAATCATGACATGATATATGACATTTCCTGGCTGAATAGGCAGTTTTGGCTGCAACTGAGTTAAAAAAAAGGGAAAGTTTATAACTGTTAGATGAAGGGTCTTGCCACTCAAGAAAACTACAAAGACGTTTTGAGGCTATGTAGGGAGAAAATTAGAAAGTCCAAATCTCAGCTAGAAATTAATCTGGCCTCTGAGGTAAAAAGACAACAACAAAAGTTTCTACAAATCCATTAATAGCAGAAGAAAGGCCAGAGAGAGCCTCTGTCCCCTATTACACACAGGAGAAAACATGGTAAAGAAGGATGAGGTAAAGGCTGAGGTGCTTAATGCCTTCTTTGCCTCAGTCTTTAGTAATATATTCAGTTACCCTGAAGGAGTTCAGCCCCTCAAGCTAGGAGACAGTGAACAGAATGACTCCCACTCCAGGAGGAGATGCTCAGTGATCTGCTGCACCACATAGATATGCACAAGTCTATGGGGCAAGATGGAACACACCCAAGGGTGCTGAGACAGCTGTTGGGGTGCTCACCAATCCACTTCCCATTTGTCAGCAGTCCTGGATGACCAGGGAGCTACCAACAGATTGGAAGTCAGCCAATGTCAGGGCTTTTTACTTGGGTATATAGTGAGAGGACAGGGGAAAATGGTTGCAGACTTGAAGAGGGGAAATTTAGGCTGGATGTTAGGAAAAAATTCTTTCTTGTAAGGGTGGTGAGATGCTGGAACACGTTTTCCAAGGAAGTTGTGGCTGCCTCCACCCTGGAAGTGCTCAAGGCCAGGCTGGATGGTGCCTTAAGCAACCTGATCTAGGGGAAAGTGTCCCTGCCCATGCAGAGGGGTTGGAACCAGATGATCTTCAAGGTCACTTCCAACCCAAACCATTCTGTGATTCTCTGTGATTCTGTGCATGTGACACCCATATGTAAGAAAAGACAGGAGGATGATCTGGGAAAATACAGGCCTGTCAGTTTAACTTCAGTGTCAGAGAACCTGATGGAGCAGATCCACCTGAGTACTGTTATATAGCATGTGCAGGATAACCAGGGGATCAGGCCCAGTCAGCATGGGCTTATGAAGGGCCCTGTTTGACAAACCTGATCTCCTTTTATGACAAGGTGACCTACTTATTGGCTGAGGGAAAGGCTGTGGATGTTGCCTATTTTAACTTTAGTAAGGCATTTGACAGTTTCCCACAGCATTCTCCTAGAGAAATTGGCTGCTCATGGCTTGGATGGGCATATGCTTTGCTAAGTTAGAAACTGGTTGTGTGTCTGGGCACAGAGAGTTGTGGTCAATGATCATGGGTGGTATCCCAAGGGCTCAGTACTGGGGCCACATCTTTATCAGTGATATAGACGATGGCATAGAGGGCACCCTTAGTAAACTGCAGATGACACTAAGGTGGGTGGAACTGTTGATCTGCCTGAGGGTAGAGAGGCTCTGCAGAGGGATGTAGACAGCCTTAATCGATGGGCCAAGGCCAATTGCATGAGTTTCAATAAGGTCAAATGTCAGGTATTGCACTTTGGCCTCAGCAGCCCCCAGCAGCAGTAAAGGCTTGGGGAGGAGTGGCTGGAGAGCTGCCCAGCAGAGAGGGACCTGGGTGTGTTGATTGACAGCCAGATGAACATGAGCCAACTGTGTGCCCAGGTGGCCACAAACACCAATACCATCCTGGCCTCTATATGGAATAATGTGGCCAGCAGGACCAGGGAGGTGATTGTGCCTCTGTGCTCAGCATTTTGAGGCTGCAGCTCAAGTACTATGCTCTGTTTTGAGCCCCTCACTACAGAAGGGACACTGAACTCCTAGGGTGTGTCTGAAGAAGGGCAAGGAAGCAGGTAAAGGGTTTGGAGCATCCCTCTTACAATTAGTGGCTGAGGGAGCTGGGGTTGTTTAGCCACAGGCTGCCCAGGGCAGTGGTGGAGTAGTCATCCCTGGAGGTGTTTTAAGAGTGATCTACATAGAGTACTCAGGGATGTGACTTAGTTAAGGACTTGTCACTGTTAGGTTAATGGTCAGACTCGATGACCTTGGAGGCTTTTTCCAACCAATGTGATTCTGTGATTCTGAGACCACCTTAGGCTGGTATCACATTTCACAGACAAATGTGTTCTTCACTAGTATCCATCTATGGCTGTTTGTGCTTCATCAGTGTATTTTTGGAAAGTGCTTTACCAATGGCAGACTACTTTCATGCATTTTTCCCTCCCTCTTCTCAAAATACAATAAATTCTGCTTTCCGTGTTGGCTATCCTCCCATTACCATTATGGGTTTTCTTCTTTTAATTTTCTGCTGAGATCTCCAGAATGCCCATTCAAGACTAGGCAGAAGTTAAAAAGGCAAATTGCCCTCAGCTCATGAGCATGCTAATTAAGGGAGCAGAGAAAAGAAAAACTAGGCATTTAAGTACCACAAAACCAAAACACAATTCCAAAGGGTAGAAAGTGTGTTATGCTGCCTGTGACTGTTACAGGCTAGCTACTACCCACAGTTACAAGACAGAAATCAACACACTACCCATGTGCTTGACGCTTTTTCCAAAATTTAAAATAGTTATACATGTTAAAAATAAGATGTGGGCAAAGAGAGTTTTCAGTTGACTTTTTAAAAATTGTTTTTAATTTAGGAAAAGTTGTTCAGCACACAGTCACACAGTAATGCTTTACAAAGTACTATTCAAAAGGAAAAAGAAGCCCTCTGCCTCCCTGTGCTTCACAGCAAATTCATGCCTTCTGACACACCAGCAAGTATTGCTTTACACTGCTACAAGAATTCACACAGACCAACACAAGGCTTATTAGTAGAGGTGATTCTTAGCAAATGAACAAGTATTTCCAGAAAAAAAATGAAGACATGTTATTTATGTCCTCAAGGTCTTGCTAACTATCACCAGTTAGATTGTCTACTGGGATGTACATCAGACTACAGAACACAAGGCCTTGGTCCTGTGACTGCAAATGCCAGTTTCTAGTGGTTTAAAGTTTGCATAGCTAATTAAGATTTTCCTGATTTTTTCATCAGATGTGGTTGAATTATTTTAAGCTTTTCATAACACAACCCTAGGCAGACAACCTGGGTAGGAAATTGGATAATAAATAGCTGGTTAGCTGAAGCTTAGCAAAATATAGATCATTTAAAAGCCTGAGCCAATACTGCCAGTGCTGAGCACTTCAACAAGCAGTTCTCTACACACACACAGCACACCCCTAAATCCTTCTAAAAGTCTAGTCAGCTTTTAGATGGAAAAAATCCATTGCCATTTACTTTCAGTGTTTTCTTTTTGTCAGTTTTAAATTAACATGCTTCACGTTTCCACTTGTGTTTAAGTGATAGGGCTGAATCAAGAGAACACCTGAAATGAACAGCCTAAGATACAGAGATACACGTGATAGTGTGGTGCCTCTCTGGGATACTGTAGTATCTGCTACTGTGGTATAAATTGGGTGCTAGTATATCAACAATGTCAGTGACTCCTCAAGACAGCAAACATTAATTCATTACCTCTAGCACCTTTCAAGAAAAATTAACCTTAGATATGGTTTGCCTAGCCAAACCACCTGAAAACACTTCTGTTTTTACCATCCTTGAAGTGTATGTATAGACTTTTTACTCGGATTTCAGGGCTTTCTTCTAACTGCCTTGCTCATCTGCAACAGACAAAAACCTTTGATCTTCCACCACAATTGTGTGAAGGCCACTTCTTTAATGTACTGGTTTTACAAAAACACCTACAAAAGGAAAGGAAAAACTTTAAAAGTATATGTTTTACAAAGAGGAAGTCAAAGAGGGAAAAATATATTTTTGCATGTTACTTTTATCACTCAGGATCATGCATGAGACATATGCATTGCAGAGCAATAGGGAAACAGAGAAGTGGTATTTGTCTTTATGTCTTCCAGGACTGAAGAGAATCTCAAACCTTTTTATAAATTAAACAGCTGTTTAACAGCTGTTACTGTAACAAACAACCAAACAAAAAAATCTTTTCAAGAAAAGCTAAAACTAAATCTCTGGATGCTAGTTGTAAGAGAAAGGAGGAGAAGCAACTCTGACCTTGGATTTTCAAAAAATAAAACATGCCATTTATAGTTTTTCTCATTCTCTCCATGTTTTTGACTCAGACTGCCTAGAACAGTTCTGCTTCTTGGAAAAAATATCCAAACCAAGAACAAATGAACAAAAGAACAAAACCAAGAAGACTTACTTAATAATCACATTTGCTAACTAGATCAACAAAATGCCAGTTTTCCAGAATTACATTCTTCTAAGTCCTGTGTGCCCAGCTTCTATGTTTTTTCTGAGTATTGACAAAAAAAACTGAGCAGTATGTACCAACCAGTTAGAATTCCGATGGCAATGCCAGCAGTATGAGAGGTGGCCAGACTAGTTAACAAGAGTAGTTAAGAATTAGAGAAAATTATGATAGCTGGTAATACACCAGAGAAGAAAAACATCTTGGTGAGTTTTTTGGCATGCAAGTGAACTTACAAAAAAGGAGAAAAAAACCCTACATTTTTCACTGAAAACTGACATGCACTTGGTAAGGTATGACCAATATGCAATTAATAGAGAGCCTATGCAGATTTATGAAGTTCTTCCACAAATTGAGGCTACATGCTGACCACAGAGCTTCTGCTGTTACTTAGAAGTTTTCACTTCTTTCCTTTTGAAGTGCTATAAACAGGAGACAGGGCTCTGAGTAAGTCACTTCCTGCCTATAGTAGCTGCTGCTGCAAAGCACAGGAACTGGTTCAGTTAAAATCTGTGTTTATAGAGGTGACTCAAATTTTGCATTTGTCTTTGTTGCTGTTACTAGCCCTAATGGTAACATATATAAAAACGAGATTTTACAAGCACTTATTTGCACATCTGGACGGTAGTTGTACTAAAAAAGAAACTGGCGTTTCCTTGACTCCAAGAAAATGTAAACAAAGGAGAAATGGAAAAAACAAGTAAGATTAACAGAGGGTTCTTTTTCTCATTTTTTTTTTTTCCTGAAGCATTATAATCCAATGCAGATGTTCATTTGCCTCATTCTTGGCAGCTGTTAAATGAACTTCCTTTTCTCAGAAACATTTTCTCAGGGATTTATTATCCCTTTGTTAGTCTATCCTTAACGTCTTCATTCCTCTTGTGTGACAGTGAAAATCTAAACTGGTAAGAAATCAAACTAAATAAATGAAAGAATGACAAAACAGTAATAGCACTATGTAAAAGTAAATACAATATTAAGCTGCTTAATGTACAAACAATGATCTCTGCTTCTGTTTTATAATTTCTGATTTTCTCTTATTTCTTAAGTCAAAAGAAATAATTATATAAGAAAGTAAGATGGAGCAGTAGTAATCAACATAATGGTATGGACAAGGTTTACATTTAGTAACAAATTCATACAAATGTTATTTTTTTTTTACAGTAGCCTAATGCATTAAGCTTTGAGATAAATTATTTCTCCTCATAATATGAGCATGTCTAGATGAAGTACAGTTAGGGATCTGCTCACCTCTAGATTTCCTATGTAATATTGAAGTCTGACCCATTGCTAAGAAGCAGCTTCTGATAATAGCAATAAGGAGGAGAAGCCATTACTGTCATGTTCTTTAGCATTTGTGTTGTTCTTGTAATTTAAAATCTTCCCTTCAGTTTACAAAAAAAAAAAAAAAAAAAAAAAAAAAAAAAGACTAGGACCTTGAGTGCAACCATAGGCATTAATTGTTTTTAAGCAGCCTTACCAGGGGCCTGGCCTCATATTGTCTGCCCATTGTGCCAGGAACTCTGTCAAAGATCAGGCCTGGGGTTTCAGTAACATTAATTTTATTTTTTTTTAATCTATGAGGACAAAGCCCTACTACAAAGCAAGCATAAAATTTTATTTGACAGTTAATACAAAAGGATAGTGAAGGTATGGAAAATATGTTGCCAGGCAAAATAGTGAGAGAAGAAAAGGAGACGATACAAGGAAAAGACAAAGAGAGAGAAAGCGAGAGAAAGAGAGAGATGGGTCAGAGAGATGGGAGAGATGGGAAGGAAAGAGTAAGAAAGTGGGAAAGAAAGAAAAGAATGAGAGAGTCACCATCAGAGGTCCAGCGAGTTTCTTGTTCAAGATGGCATTCCCATCCTGGACAGGGCCCGATCAAGATGGTAGTGGGGCAGTGCAGGACGATGACTACGGTGACAACTCAGGGACCTCAGCCTTGCTTCTATGCCTCCAAATTCCCACCGTTTTAGTGCTGCTTCTTTGTTCCCCAAGGAGAGGTGAAAGTCTCTCCCCTGTGGAGAGATCTGTCATTAGCATAAGTCAGTGGGTTGAAGCAGAAGGGGTGGGGGCCCGGTGTCTCATTCAGTTCAGCATTAGCATAAGTCAGTCAGTTGCAGCCAGGTGTCCCCCCCACCATGGCCAAGGCCATTGGAGGCAGGCTTGCCTGGAAGGGATCTCCCTCAGGGTGTCTTCATGACCGGCAGAGCCATTGCAGACTGCCCCTCCTCAGGAATGTCACCTCCCTGGCAGTAGCTCGCCACATCAAGAGGGCCATGGAAGACAGGCCCTCAAGAAGTGGGGGGTCTCCACCTGTTTTATCAGTCCTTATCCTCTTTGAGGCACCAGTCCTAGCTCCACTCCAGTCGCCTTTATTTGCTTTAAAATTGTCTTTTGAGGCAAAGACAATTCCAGTCAGTGGAATCTCACAAGTGGAATCTCACATGTTCCTGTCTGTGGCCCTCTCTCTGGTACTACCCCCTTGTGTAGGACATGTGTTGCAGCTGCTGTTTCTGACCAGACTCTGTCGATGGGCTCTAGATCTGAGTGATTGCTTTGCCTTGTCTGTCCACAGACCTGGTTATTGCCACCCCACTCTGCTTGCCCACCTCAGGTGCTGTGAGACAGTGCTCTGATCAGCTAGGTCTCTCAGTGAGCTGCAATTGTTCTCTCTCATGGATGGAGTAAGATGCACTGCACTTGTAGCAGATAAGCAATAATATACTTTATTGACATAAAACAGTGAGTTAATGATGTTCAATAGTAAATGTGACAGTGCTTTAACAAGAATGGCACAGTACACTTGATTAATTACTGCATAAAGGACAAGGTCAGACAAGTCTATGAGGGAGAGGAACTCATCAAATTTATTATCTTCAGCTTTTACAAACATATATATAAATTAACACAAATCTGTGTTGATTTCCAGAAACTTGCTTTAAAATTGTTGTATTTGTGTCTGCCCTTGGCTTCTCTGAAGATGACGAAGTAAAACACCGCACTGACAGTGAGTCATGAAAGTAGGATAATTTGAAATGAATTTTGTATTTCCGCAGATGAGAAATTTTAGACAGTTACTTAACATTTAAAATTAATTTTTCAAAATCGTTGTCTTTGCATGATTTCCAGTGGATAAATTTGGTAATAAAAGTCTTCCCTCTCCAGCCCCCTCTCCTCCAAGTTTGAAAAGCATGCTATAGCATCTGAATAAGAAATGAACACTTCCAGCTGCTGCTTGGGATAATGTTAGTCACAGAAATACCTCACAAAATAAGTAGTGCACAGCTCAGCAAAGGGTCTAGGTTTGCTTTTTTACATACAAAATTAAAAGAAAAGGTTTTGCTTCACTATTTCAGGATTTCATGTTACAATATCCCACATTCTGTGCACTTCAGTGTGTTGTCCTGAAAGTGTTTGCTCTCACCAGGCTTTAAACTTCATCATCCATACTTACAGTGACATAGATCATATTTTTCTAGCCCCACCACCCACTTGATGAGATGGTGAAACTATAAAATAACTTCTGCCATAGGGTAGAAGGTAGTTTTTCATTTTTGAATCAAATTCTACATAGCTTCTTTTACTTGGCAAAATATTTTATATAGCAGAATCTCTCTGTAAAGGTGAGAAATGATATGATGATATGATGATATGATATGATATGATGATATGATATGATGATATGATATTATATCTAACATTAGATTTTGAGAGGGATTTGCACTGCAGCAAAGCAAGTAGGACTTTGGAAACTTTCTGCTAGTGCTCCCATTCTCACGTGACTTGCTAAAACTAAAGGATTCATGCTTGTCATCTACTGGCTTTGAGCTGGATTAGAAGCAATCTGTTAAAGAAGTGGTTTGGGTTTTTTTCTTTCACTGAAAGATGTTTAAATTTATGGTTAAGTTTGAACATAATAACAATTTAAAAACTGTTCTGGTATTTTATCTGGAAGAGAGGAGTAATTACGCCATATAAGCATTAAGTGGAGACAGAAAGAAAACAGAGGGTTAATGTATGGTCAATGAGTCTTGTGTGGAAAGAACTGCTATGGTTACTGCATTTAAACTTGCAGTGACTAGGATAGGAGCCTATATTGAGGACTGGTCATATCCAATGTGCCCTTACTCATAGCAGTCCTGGAAATCAGTAAGACAACCCAAGCTGGGTACAAATATTCTTTGTCTTTCTTCATTAAAATGAATTTGTTACCTGTTTGAAAAAAAAAACCCAAACAAAAAAGCCCAAAACAAAACAAACAAACAAAAAAAGGGTTGGTTCATAAGATTCCATGAGGACTGATAAGATGATCTGTTTCTGCTCAGCAGGTAGTACTTGAGAGCACATGCTTATTAAATATGAGATAGGAACAGTTCAGTCTAGAATTTCCCAAGGACCCTCTTCCAACTAAATGGCCTCATCTCCAGTTTAGTGAGGCTTCACACTTTGTTTTTTGCCTAGTTTTAGTTTATTTTGTACTCTTGGATATCAATGAATGTATCTTTAACAAAAGGAGCAGAAAATACTTTTCTCCAAAACAAACACAACCAGGTTTAAAGTGACTCTCTTCAAAGATACACAAAGTCATCTTTAGAATATAAAACAGAAGAAAAAATACAAAATGTCCATTCTCTGTGGGGAATGCAGGACAGTACTTCCTACACAACTGGAAAACAGGGAGAAATAATCCTCCCTCACTGGGTGAGGGACCCACACATCACTCACACATCCCTCCAGTCTCCGAAAAGGGCAGGAAAGACCCAGAAAACTAGAGGCCAATCAGCTTCACCTCCATCCCTGGAAAGATAATGGAACAGCTCATTCTGGACATCAACTCAAAGTATGTGGAGGAAAAGTTATCTGAAATAGCCAACATGGATTCCTCAAGGTGGTCACATCTGACTAATCTGATAGCTGCCTACAATGGTATGACTGGATGACATCTACGGCAGCAGACATCACCTCTCACAGCATCCTCCTGAGCAAACTTAGGAGATGTGGGTTACATGAGTGGACAGTGGGCTGGATTGCAAACTGGCTCAAAGATGGAGGTCAAAGGGTTGTCATTAGTGGCGTAGAGTCTAGTTGGAGGGGCAGTAACTGGTGTTGTTCCAAAGAGGTCAATACTGTCTCCATCCCTCTTCAATATATTCATCAATAACCTGGACAAAGGGACAACATAAAAAACTTTTTCTGCAAAAAACTGAGAAGGGTGGCTGACACACCTGAGGCCTGTGCTGCCATCGAGCATGACCTAGACAGGCTAGAGAATTGGGCAGAGAAACTGTATGAGGTTCAATAAGGGCAAGTGTAGGGTTCTGCACATAAGGAGGAATAACCCCATGCATCAGTACAGCTTGCGGGGTGACCTGCTGGGAAGCATCTCTGCGGATGACCTGGGAGTCCTGGTGGACAGAAGGATGACCATGATCTAGCCATGCACCCTTGTGGCCAAGAAGGCCAATGGCATCCTGGGGTGCACCAAGAGGAGTATGGTCAAAAAGTTGAGAGAAGTTATCCTTCCCCTTTACTCTGGTGGGGCCCCATCTGGAATACTGTGTCCAGTTGTGGACTCCCCAGTTCATGAAGGACAAGGAACCACTGGGAAAAGTCCAGGGCAGAGCCAATAAAATGATTAGGGGACTGGAGCATCTAGGATATGAGGAAAGGCTGAGAGAGGTGGGTCTGAAGAGGAGATTGAGGGGGGAATCTCATCAATGCTTATAAATATCTAAAGGTGTCAGGAGGATGGGTCCAGCCTCTCTTCAGTGGTGGCCAGTGAGAGGAAAAAGAGCAACAAGAACTGGAACACAGGAAGTTCCATCTAAACATGAAGAAGAACTTACACTGAGGATGACAGAGCACTGGAACTGGCTATCGAGAGAGATCACTGTATCTCCTTCTCTGGAGACATTCAGAACCTGCCTGGATGCCATCCTATGCAACCTGCTTTGAGTGAACCTGCTCTGACAGGGGGGTTGGACTAGACAGTCTGCAGAGGTCTCTTCTCACACCTAACATTCTGTGATTCTCTGTGAGTTTTTTTTCTGAAATTACTACCTAAAATAATTCAATTTTCAGAATTAGTTAACAAAGCTTTCAATTAAAGAGTAATTGTTAGCAATAGCACCAATTAATGCATTAGCAAAATTGCACATGCTAAAAATGGTCTAAATTCTTCTCAACTCTCAGAATACAAGCATGTTTGAGTAGAATACTTATGAAATTCCAAGAAAAAGGTAAACTACCTGCCTGGGGAAAACATCATCGTCTTAGATCAAGGAATGAGGAGGGAAGCACTAAACTGCAGGAACAGCTGATTGTCACCATTTTTTAGCCTTGATATAATCAGTGAGTCAACAGAAATACCAAGCAGTGGTTCTTCTGCAAACAGGTCTGCTTTCAAAGCAGAGGAAATGTATACACAATCAGTGAAACATAAACAAAAACTTGAAAGCTGTGGATACTCTACAGTCCTTAAAGAATCTCACATAAAGACCAGAAGATAATTCCATGCTTTTGCATTACCATGGCAGCACTCCAATATCTCGTGGATCATTAAGTCCACATACATTATACACATATTGAATACTCAAGTCTCTAAATCTTACTTAAACAGCCACAAATCCACTAGAGTCTGTATTAAATTTTGCCTTTTATTGGTCTTCCTATGCCTCACCTTTTAGAAATTTCCTGCATGTACAAGTATTTCCAAAACAATTATAGTAGAAAAAATAAAGCACACAATTACAAATGACTGAATTTGACACAGTCTTCTCTCACTCACCTTTTTTTTTTTTTTTTCTGGGGGGGGGGAAGAGGATGGTGGTGCTGGAGAAGTAGTATTTAATAAATTATTCTCAAAACTCCCATAAGAACAAACACTTAAGCTTAACAAAGAGGTTCCCTTTATAAAAGTATAGGTTCCATAATAAAAAATTACTAGTGCTTAACAAGTTCTGTGCAGTTTTTCAATGCAGTTTATCATAGAATCATACAATGGGTAGAGTTGGAAGGGACTGTAAGGATCACCTAGATATCCAACCCCCTGCATAGGCAGGGACACCTCCCACTAGACCAGGTCGCTCAAGGCCACATCCATCGTGGCCTTGAACATTTCCAGGGAGGGGGCAGCCACAACTTCCCTGGGCAACCTGTTCACGTGTCTCATCACCCTCACAGAAAAAGAATTTTCTCCTAATGTCTAACCAAAATCTCCCCTCTTCAAGTGTTAAACCATTTCTCGTTTTCTTGCTACACATTCACAGCTCATGTTTAGCTTCCATCATCACCTCTATGTCCTTCTACTCAGAGGTGTCCACAATCCTTTCTCCTCCCAACTTGTATTCATTCATGGCATTGCCTCAATCCAGGTGCAGAACCTTGCATTTGGCCTTGTTGAACTTCATGCAGTTTGCACAAGCCCAGCTCTCAAGCCCATCAAGGTCCCTCTGGATGGCATCCCTTCCCTCCAGAGCATTGACTTCTCCACAGTTTGGTATCATCAGCAAAACTGCTGGGAGTGCATTCGATTTCAGTGTCCTTGTAGTTGACAAAGATGTTAAACAGCACTGGTCCAAGCACCAACCATTGAGGAACACCACACATCACACATCTCCATTTGGACACTGAGCCATTGATCACAACTCTTTGGGTGTGACCATCCAGCCAGTTCCTTATCCAATGAGTGGTGCATCCATCAAATCCTTACTGTTCCAGTTCAGAGGCCAGAATGTTGTGCAGGACAGTATCAAATGCTTTGCACAGATCCAGGTAGATGACATCTGTTGCTCTGCCTTTGTCTGTCCACCAAGGCTGTGAACCCATCAGAAAAGGCCACCAAATCAATCAGGCAGGACTTGTCCTTAGTGAAGCCATGTTGGCTGTCACCAATCACCCCTTTGTTATCCTCGTGCCTTAGCAGAGCCTTCAGGAGGATCTGCTCCATGATCTTGCCAGGCACAGAGCTGAGACTGACTGGCCTGTAGTTCCCTAGGTCTTCTGTTTTTTTCCATTTTTGATAATTTTGGTTGTTTCCCTTTTCCTGTCACCACAGAAATTTCACCAGACTGCCATGACTTTTCAAATATGATGCACAGTGGCTTTGCAACTTCATCTACCAGTTCTTTCAGGAGCTGTGGGTGAATCCCATCAGGTCCCATGGACTTGTTCCCCTTCAGGTTCTTTAGGCAGTCTCAAACTTGCTCTTCGTCTACAGTGTGAGGATCTTCCTTTACCCAGTCCCTGCCTTTGGTTTCTGTGACATGGAGGCTGTGACCAAGAGCCCTTGCCAGTGAATACAGAGGCAAAGTTGTCACTGACTGCCCCACCCTTCTCTACATCTTGGGTCACCAGCTCTCCTGTTTCCTTCTGGAGTGGGCCCACATTTTCCCTAGTCTTCCTCTTATCACTGACATACCTATAGAAATTTTTCTTGTTGCCCTTAACCTCCCTTGCCAGATCTTAACCTGATCTCTTGCTTCTCTGACTACTTCTCTGTACTCCCAGGGTATCTGTCCTTGCTTCCACTTTCTGTAAACTTTGCTTGTCCAGGACAGTTTGTCCAGTGTCTCCAGGAGTTCCTTGATCACCCACACAAGTGTCCTGGCAGCCTTCCTCTTCATTGGGACACATTGGTCCTGGGCATGGAGGAGGTGATCCTTGAATATGGACCAGATTTCCTGGGATCCCTTCCCATCCAGAGCTTTGCCCCCTTCTACACTACTAAGTAGATCCTTGAAGAGACCAAAGTCTGCTATATTATAGTGTTCATCAATAGAAATACATCATTACAATACCTTTCAACTCATGAATGTGTAACATTGACTTAAATAACACAAACAGTAACACAGTGCTAGGATAGTAACACAAACTGGATATCATCAACTTAAATTCCACATTTTTATCCTCATTTAAGAAAAATTTAACTTCCTAATCATTTCCCTAACATTTTTTTTTTTCATCTGAATGCAGATAAAATACTTATAGAGAAAAGATAAAGAGGAGTTGACAATTTTGTAAACAATATTGACAGAATATATGATTACCATATAAAAGTTGACTCTGTTTCCTTTAGGAATGCAATGCATGCACTTCCTGGCTTTCACACTACAAATTATTTTTTCCACAATTGATTTGTAACTTCTATGCCATGTTTATAAAACACATCAAAACCCATCTCCATGCATTTTAAAGATCCTTTCATATACATGGTAGTTACTCTTCCATGAGAAAACATAGTCCCCTCTCCTTCACATCCTTGCAACAACACAAAAAAGTAGTACTACAAAATACTTAAATGATCTTTTGATTTTTAAACTTTTTGAATCTGATGTAATACTTTATATTAAATTTCAAAATGAAGAGATGTTGGTATAAAAGTTTTGGGCTGTCATTGAACACTTCAAAACCTTCTATTTTATGCTTATGTATTTCAGGAACAGTAACAGTAACCTCTGCACTTATGGCAGAGTTAAAATATCCAAAGACTGAATTTCTATTGCTTTTAAAAATATAAGTAATCAGAAGTATAAAAATTGATGCATGGATAGAAAGTTGGTAATTAAGAAAGAAGGAAGAGAAGTCTGCCCACTTTTACTAACTTCAAAAGATGAAAACTGACTTTTAGCAATAACTTTTACAATTCTCTAATTAGCATTTGAAATAAAGCTTTTGAAAAGTATGCAGTAAAATTTCTTAATTGTTTATTTAATGAATGTTTTGAAAAACTAAACGAGGCATATGCAGGTTTTTAAGGTGTTGACGATCTATTTTACAGATGCTTAAAAATTGAAGTTTGTATTAAAAATATGTAGTTTTCCATGTTAACAATACAGAAAACAATAAAGCAGTAGAGTATCAAACACATTCTGCAAGTTTCTTTCTTTCTTCAAATTGTTTGTCTACTGCAAGTGAAAGAGCTTGAAGAAATGTTGCCATTGTAACACTGGGGGACTGAAAATAAGAGAATATTCTGTTAGACACATTACAGCAATAGGTATACATAATACTTTACAAAGAAATCACAGTATTTGAAACAGAATTATTTGACTTCTATGTTACAAACTGTAGGTTTATTTTAAACAAGCTAGCATAGTAAAGTCAGCCAAGCTATGCAAATATCACTATTACTCTGGATTTGTTTTAGAAAAGGTTAACAAATTCTTACTATTTATAAACTGGCAGGAAGTTCAACAAGAAATTATAAGAGAATCAATATTTAATTAAATGTAGAATGCTGTTAGAAAGGCCAATCCCACCCATTTCCTTTAATCTTGTTTTAAATTACAGGCAACACAAAATTGTCTAAGTCTACAAAGCTGCAATTTGGATTCAAAAGGGGGTTCAGGCCCAATATTTTAATTCAGTCAATGTCCAAATGTCTTTCCATGTGTCTCAAACCCAAACCAAAATATAATGAATAGAATAAACTTACTTGAATATAAAGTGCATGTGCTAGGAAAGGAAGTTTTCTCAGGACCCGGCCACTAAGACCTTCGCTTCTTCTATAGTAAAATAGAGACAATTGCTGCTAAATATCCTCTTAAAGACCTTTCCTCTTTCTGTGTTTCTCCCATAAGTTCCTCCAAAAAAACCCCTCAAGTCACAGTTCATCAGGTCACTTGCACTTCCAGTAGAAGTAGGACATGAACAGATAAATTCAGCCTGTGGGAGGCTATATGATACAGAAAAGCAACCAAGAATACACAAATAGTGCAGTCACATTTGCCAGCCAAAGCTTTTATCATGCCCTTCACGTCACTCATGAATCTGGGGGACTGTACGTTGAAAGGGTATGGTATACACATAACCTTCCATCCACACTTGGAAGGACTTAAAAAAATTTGTTTTGAAGGCTGGACCTCATGGCTACTGTTTCTCTCCTTCTTCCCACCATTTACATACAGTTTCCTTTGCCTTGCCTACCTAAGAGATGTTTCCATCTCTTCCAAGCATCACTCTGTGTATGCAGAGCCCAAACCTATATCCATGTAAGAACTTTCTTGCTTTTTATCCACTCCTCACTGGAGTGGATAAGATTGCATATTTCAAGAACAGAATGAAAACACACTTTCTTGACTTCATGAATGTTATTTTAATTTGTTCCACAGGGGCCAGCACTTTGGAAAAAAATATTGCTTGATACTGTGAATAGTATTTCTATCATGTCAAGAATTGTTATGCTGCAGTGAAAGACCATCTGCACTGTTAGCATATTCAGCAAATCGTAACACTCTCCATTTGCACTTCTCTCCTTTTCCCTTTCCTTCAGTCCAGTTATATTTTGATGCTAAAAACTAAGTAGGTTGAAAGGCATTCCATAAGAGGAACTGAAGCCAAGACTTCCAAGAGCACTTTACTTCCACTAAACTGCTCTGCAGTTCACAATATCCACTGGAACTTGGGGCATCTCACTAATATCATCACTAATCCAGTGAGCAATTTGTCAAGAGGACTTCAAAGAGCAGAGCACAAACCAGAAGCCAGACCTGAAACTAAGAAATGTTAACAAATCCTGATCTACTTTTTGTGCCCTAATAGATAGGTTTTGCAGTAACTCTTAATAGCTGTTGTGAAATGCTATTACTTTTAGACATTATTCCACAAGACATGCATACGTATCTATATATGAATAGATATAGATGTAGAATTTCAGAATCTTACCTTGAGATTTCTTTTAGTACAAGACTTAACCTTGACACATTATTTTCTACAAAGCCTATCATCTCTAGCTCTCTCAGAGTCAGGAGCTGTTGTCGAGGATATATTATTTGACACTAGAGAGAAGAGTTATAAAGCGTTACATGAAAAATTTAACCACATTAAAAATTAAATTCTATAGTAAGCATGCAACTATAGATAAGGGATTTGTGCATTTTGTTGTTTAGAAAGTATGATTAAAATGTCAAATTTATTAAAATAGGACATATAGTCTTGCTTTCAAAATATTACCTTCATCAGTTCTTCCAAGCAAGAAAGATATATTCTAAATATTGCTGCAATAGATGGAGGTCCAATATATTGCTTTATGTCAGCCCTGTCTACAAAGGCCATGTCAATTTTCTCCGTAATGTTTGAAGTAGTTAGGATAACTACATTGGGATACCTTCAAGATAAAAGAAGATTTTTAGGTCACATGTACAAAAATTACCTCCTTTTGTGACTGGCAAATTGATACCTTCCTTCTTATGCTTTAGCCATTTCATGCAATAAGCACTCCTCTCATTCAGCAATCAAATTATACCATCTGTAGATGTGTCTCAGTTACATGCAAAATACTCTACTGGATTACTCCTATTTCTTTTCAGAGTTAGCACCCTTAACAAAGAATAGTTCACTAACCAGTTTGGTATAGCATTCCAAGTAGGAATCAAGATTTAGCAGAGATCCCAAAACTGACAATTACCTTTTGCTGTTGCAAAGAGTTTACCTTTTAATCTGATCTATTTGTGTCAGTACAGCATTCACCACACGAATAGCATCTGAAGGCTCTGTGCCTGCCTTGAAGGCACTGCGGGCTGCAGTGAGGCTTTCCACCTACAAAAAAACAACCAACCAAAGCAAAAAGCCACCATCAACAAAAAAACATCACCAGACACCAAAAAAACCCCATAAAAGAATGCACATTTGGAGTGCTGTCAGAAAGCTAATAACTCAGACCTTCGGAGACTTATTTCTGGCAACTAAAGCTTCATTTTCAAGATCTTTTGTTAAGCAGGAATTGACAGAGAGATGGAAAGGGATGTCAAGGAAGCAAAGTGTGAGTGAAGTTTCTTTTTAGACAGCAGAACTGAGTCTGTCTTTTAATTAAATTTCGGATGTGTGTAGGGGCAACATATGCAACAGAATAACGAATACACTGAATTGAAAATGAGCTTTCCTATAGAACTCCAATATAACAATGCTTATAAGGAACATACTTCCTAACCTCCTTATGTATGGAAGTCTGAAGGGAATCTAGACAATGAACTGAACCATAATAGTGCTTTTTAGAGCTTTACAACCTATGTCAGAGCATAATTTTTAAGTTAGAGTACTCTGAAGTGTGAAACAATACTCCACTACTTGTAAACACACAGCAGCAAGGTAAGTTCCACCAAGGCACGTTTAGCTTCAGTTTCAGCTGGAATTTGCCTTCAAATCATACTGTGGTCCTCTCAAAACCTCAGTAGTCAAGATTTCTGCACAAAATTATGTCACATATGAAAAAGCATAAATATGCTCCATTCCTACAGTTTGCTTCCATCTACTTACTTTCTCCTAGATTTTAGGTACACCAATGCTATTAGAATCATACCTCATCAATCAGAACAAATACAAGAGCATCTTTGTCATCAATTAACTCTTGAATCTTCTGGAACATCTTGGTTACAAGCTTGCCACTCTAGAAAGACAGCATATACATACACTTAGCTCTTTCCTTATCACACAACTTTCCAAACCTTAGCATATCTAAAGACAGAAATAACTGCTTTTTAAAATTACTTACTAATATAGTTCCTATTTAAGTGTTCTTAAACACATTATTTGTTCTGAGTTATCTTTCGTGCACACATTTATTTTATAAAACAACTCATCAGAAAACTGATTTCTAAAGCTGTATACTTAATTAGCTACATCAATACGTACCTCAGAAAACCATTTAGAGAAAAGACTATGGCTGTTTATCTCGATTAACTGTCCATACCTATACCTAAGGTATGAAGGGAAAAGTGTCAACTCTATTGAAAATAAGTCAGTGATAATATTAACTTCTTTAAGTCTCATTCTCTTTATTTCAACCCAGAAATTTTGTGAAATAGTACTTTAAATTGCTTACTTTTCAAAACATAACACCTGTTTTGAGTTTAGCTATCATTTTGAGAAACATGACTCAATAGAATTCCTTATATTAATTTGGTATCAAAATATCTTCCTTAGAACAATTGCTATTTGCATATAGTTTAAATAAGTTACCGTGCTAGTGGCCTCATTCTTTTGTTCTTGTAAGATTTTATTCAGTATAGGAGGAATACATAAAAGCATGAAGCATATTTACCTAGCTCTGCACACACATCCTTAGGTCAAAATATCTCAAGCACACATTATAGAGTCCATGTTTATGACAAATTCAGCTTGGATAGTTAGATCAATCCAATAAGTACACATTGCATTACACCTAGAATTTCATACAACAATTTTTTTTTATACACATTTATTAAGTTCCTGTGAAGTTTAAGGCTAACTCTCATGACTTGTCTGATACTCAGACTGACCTTTGCAGCCTGTGACATTCAGACAATCCAAGTACAAAACAAACTGGTCATAGAATCACTCCCAGCTCAAAGCAGATTTTCTTGAACATGAAGATAAAAATAGCAGGCTCAATACTCTGTGATCCTTTGTCCACTGATGTAAAATGTGAGCACAAAGAATTATATTGCCACTGGAATTTATCTGACATACCTTGACACAAATAATTACACATTTAAAATGGCATTAAAATATTCTACACAGTTTCTCCATCCGATCATTTTAATGCTAGCTAGGTGTACTATAAAACAACTATGAACATTGGCACTTGGCACCAGTTACTTGAAATCAAATATTAAATATCTTTGGACTACTGAAAAACAACAATTAACAATAGTAAACTTAAGTAAAAATTAAAAAAAAATTAAATTATCACCTGTATGACAGTCGAATTGTCAGCTTTTGAGCCAGTGCTTTACAGAGAGAAGTTTTACCAGTTCCAGGAGGGCCTGGTTTGAAATCAAATCCATATGTTACACAGAATCTTCATCAGATTGCTAATGATATATCTGTTTAACTACTGTTATTTCATTACAGCATGAATTGTAGATTAAAAATACAGCAGACAACGATTATGAACATCAGGGTATTCTGAGAACGTTCTTATTCACTACGTTCCTAGAGCTGAGCTTTGTATATAATTTTTAATTATTATAATAGTGTAATCGTTTGTAGGCAGACACCATAAAGTCAAAATATTCAACTGTATCACTCTTAACACGACTTATGCTTACTAGCATTCTCAAAACCAGTGCTATGCTTAAACTTGCATCTTCCTGAAAAATATCTTCAAACATACAAACCTCAAACATACAAAGAAATACATGCCCAGTTTGATTGGCTGTCCCCTTTCACAGAAATATCTGCCTCAGGGCAACCCAGAGCATCTAAAAGTATGCTCTGAGACTTTTGGATCTGACTTGACACCCTATGGAACAGCCACACTGACTTTCTAAACAGACAAGTACAAACGTAGTTAAACGGAGTATGTATATATGAAAGTTGATATGTGGGCACTAAACAAACTGATAAAATCAATCACGTCACAGTACTTCAAAGCCAGTATTGTGATTAGAGTAAAAATATATTTTGAAATGCAAGTGTATATTTCCCAGTAGGAAATCATAGTTGTGATCACAATTTCTTTGTCATCACAATAACTTCATTACTAAAATTAAATATACTTATCATAGATAAACAGTCTGAAGTAGTTTAAAAAAAAACCAGCAACCACCTTGTAGCTTCTAAACTGAATTGTAACTTAACTGTAATCAACACTCATAACAAATATTTCCACTATAACCTTGTATTTTTCAATAACAGCCTCGATGACAAAATTGTAATTAATAAATAGCAAGCTGCATTTTGCAAGAAGATAGATTCAGTTGATGTCAATCTTATTCATGGCATAACCTCCACAGTAAGTTAGGACTGTCTGAAGATTACAGTTTCACTGACACAGTAATAACAAAATTAGCATGAGCACTGCCTTTATACTTGGCAACAGAACACACAGTATCAGTGGGCACAGAAGTGCAGTAAAAGTTTTTCCAGAAGGAAAGTATAAAGAGATGAATATATGAATATACTTGGTTTAAGACAGATGATTTTTACCATGAAGAAGAACAACTCTGTTCCACGATATCAGGTTGCTGTCAACATTCTTGTCAGAAAATAGTAATGTTGTCATCACATAATCAAGTAACTAATTGCAGAGAAAAAGAGATACAAATTAGAGATGTAAGCAAATACAACTCCAAATAGAAGCAATCTTTGAATTATGTCTATTGTGTAAAACATCAAAAATGAGGTCATGCCTCTTAGTCACAGGCAAGTCTTCTTTCTGCAAAGGCTGGACATTAATTTCCTTCCTGCACTCAGGAAAAATAATAGGGTGTACTAGGGACAAGTGGGGTTTCCTTCCAAATAAGGGAAGCTGCATGTACTTCCTTGAATACTTGCTTCTAAAAGTAATGCTGCTTCATCTTAGAATTACCTAGAATAAGAAGCAGATAATTCTTTCAACAAAATAAATATGAACCTCATGTGTTAGTCTATACTGATTTTTTCCTATAACAACTGATCCCAAAATATTTTCATTTTCCTTTGATCTGTGTTAGTAGGATAACACAATATTAGTCCTGTGATATCTCTTGCCCAAGCAAAAATCCGAGCTTCATCCAGCATGTTTTTCAATACAATATAGACACTATACTACTATGAAAATTCACAGCAACAATTTCTGTCTGTAGGGTTCAACCACACCCACCCAATTCCCCAGATTAAAGAATGAACATTCATCACAATTACCTTTACTAAACCTAAGTAGTTCTAGTTTTAGTCATTAAAACTACCATTTATTTCTACCAACATACACTTAAGAGTCAATAGTAATCAACTTGCTGTTATTTAGTTCACCATTAAGTCTAATTAAATTAAGTCTTGTCATTTCACAGATAACTTGGAAAGCAGTTCCATAATTTAGACAAGTGTTGTTATGTTAATTGATAAACCTGCTAATTTAAGGTCAATTGACTGACCTTATACACTCAGAAGTACACTCATTGGAATGCTTTGCTTTACTAAAGATGGTTATAAAGACTTAAGTAAGAATACTGGTATTTACAGTGTTATGAAAAAGCTAAAGAATTAGTCATTTGTGTCCAAAACCTTTTTTGTTTTGTTTTGGTTTTAATGAGCACAATAAACATCTTGGTGAGTGCTGTCAGAAGAGCAACTGAATTGAACCACTTGTTTTCACTCACATCACAATTATTAAATTTCGGATTATGGTACTGGTTTTACGAGCTCTGGCTGTTATCATTACCTTTGGTGAATGTACAGAATTTTTAAACTAGATAATAACCTCACGGAACTGTTTTGGTTTTTTCAAGTCTTACCAGCACTCAAGTTGGGACCAAGTTACCAAGCTCCAGTCAAATCATTCAACTGTATGAACAGTAAAGAGTGCTGGGTTCATTATTACTAATGAATTGTCTAGCTGCTTCCAGAAGCAAACAGTTAAAATCTCATTCCCTTCTTCCTAGCCTGCACCCACTACTTCTGTCATATCATTATGTATGGGCACAGTGGATCAACTAATAGAACAAAACCAGGTGGAAATTAGTCCATCATAAAATACATAGAAAACTTGTAGTGATTTAGTTTGCTCAGTTAGTTTACTACAAGGTACAAGGCCAGCAGAAAGGGAGCCCTTGCAGTACAGCTGATAGCAACATGCTCTCTTCCGGTGACAGAAAGTTACCAAAATTGTCTTATAATCAAAAATAAACCACATCAAAGACATAAGAACTTTTTTGGGACCTTAACAATGGAGAACTAGAAAATTAATTTCAAAGAATGCTCTTTTTTCTAAATCTCTCTGAAGTTATTTTTTTTCACTGATTTTCTTCTTCGCATCTAGAAAAACATGCAATTGATGAGCCTTAAAACAAGGTGCAATGTTTTAATAACAAGAGTTTCTACTCAGTCCTGAAGGTGTAGGCCCTGATTCTCACAAAAGATTTTAACAGCCAAGACATTGGCAGGAACGCCTACTCAGCCAGCCATTCACAGTCCAGCACAGTCCATGCTGCTGTTGAATTTTTTCCTTATGGATGGCTTGTACTGCTTGAACCTCAAAATTTGAAAAGGGGAGGAAACTTCTTTGTAAAATTGTTAAGGGGAGTTATTATCTTGGGAGGTTTCATTCTGTTGATACTTGTTTACCTTTAGTTTGTATTAACTTGTGCAATTAGTAAGTTTGCTAAAACAAGAAAGGGGGACCTGTGAGGTGACAAAGTTAATGTGGGCCATTAGAAACGAATGGGCTAATGAAGTCACCCTGTTCACTAGAAGGAAGGGTGGAAAACGACTGGAAAAACAATGGAAAAATACTGGACCTTGGTAGGAGGAACCGGGGAGGGTCTTGCGGGCGGATCCTGGGGAAGGGCTAAGAGTAAAAATAGGACCCTCAGGCGAATAAAGTTTGTCTCCGCAAGGGTAACTTGAGAGTCTGTGAATAATACGCCACACCTGCCCTTCTTTCCAAGGGCCATAAACTCTCATTTTCTCCCCAAGATTTTTCTGTTCAGCCAGGCCAATCTTATTCCCCACCAGTTTGTCTTTGGCACAGGAGGACAGCCTGCTCCTGGGCCTTTAAGGCTTCCTACTTGAAGAATGGCCAGCATATCTTACAAAACATTAATTTTATTTTTTTTTTTCCACACAGGCTCATGAATGTGTCTGAAGCAAAAGCAAAAAGCTCAGGGATTTTAAGTTCTAAGACTTAAACACCTTCAGTTGTTAAAAATTTCTGTAAATAAAACCAATGCATATGGAGAAATTCTTTATAATTTGTATCATGGGCATCATTGAAACCAGCTTCACTGGGAAACTAGAATTTCTTACAAAACTTGACTTCACAGTAGTACATATCAATGTCTGAGATACGATGTTTAGCCTGAAACATCAGCTCTGCCTTCTTTTGTTCCATGTTTGTCATAGAAGTATGTAACAATCAAAAACTGCATAGATTTTAATAAGAATATAAAGCTTTGCAAAATGGATAAGACTATACCATACAATACTATACTATACTACCTTTCAAAATACAGAAGCATAACAAGCATATACCAGAATTCTTACCGGAGCTGGTGATTTCCAAATAACTTTGTGATGGAGCAAGCTTCATACATTTCAACTCTTACTTCCCCTCAAACAATTTTAATTGTTACTCATTTTTAACTTACATGTGATTTTACTTCAATGTCATATATAAGACTTTCCCAAAGGCCATGGAATTCAGCTGGAAAAAAATATATATATTACAAATATAAATAAAATGAAAAATTACCATTACAGAACAAAGCAGTTTCCAAACTATTGCCAACTAAAACAAAGGATTAAGATACACAAGAGCAATTAAAATATTGGGGAAAAACCACACAAGTTATTTTTCTTGAGATGCAGTCACTACTTTCTAACAGACAGCTGTTTCACAACTTCTGCTTCCACAAAGAATTGTGAGAGCAAGTTAATCTTATCAGTTTGTTACCATGAAGTTTGTTACCCTGAAAGGAAAATTATCTCTTTCCACCTGAATAGGGTATGGACCTACATTTCTCCAAAATAAAAAGCTATGAAAAGTTTAGGTGGAAAGATGGCTCTAAGCTCAACTTAATCATTTACCCTTTTTAAATTTTCTTTTTTTTTCCCCTTTTTCTTTCTCTTTTCTTTTTTAAAAAATTTTTAACATCAAAATATAGAGGACAATAAAAAGCACATAGCTGAATAATGCATTAAAAATGTGATTTGAACACCAATCATTTTTACCTGTAAATTTCCAGTTTTCCACAAAATGCAAAAATGACTGAACAATTATAAACCTCAAAAATATGGGAATAATGTCAAAGTATCACGTTGTATTCTTCCCCATGAGAAATATAATGGAGAGTTAGGCTTTTTACAACACAGAAGTAGCAATAATCAGTGTCAGAATCACCATCTGTTTGAGTTTAAGCTCACACCTGTACTTCTGCTGCCAGGTGCAGAATCCAACTTCCCCAAGCACAAGGCAGTAACAGGCAGCCCATGCTCTCCTGCAGAGCAAAGCCTTATTCATCTTTTTAGAAGACACCCTAAGGAGAGTCTTCTTTAGCAGCATTGCCTCGGGGGATTGAAGTCAGCAGTGGATTCTGGAAAATGAATGTTTAAACTGATGAGGTTTTTTTTGATTTGGAATGTGGAATATAGGATTAAAACCATATGCTTCAATGCACGAGACCAGTTACTTCCACCCAACCACAAGTATTAAAAAAAAAAATTAAGTGTTGTAGTTCAGTCCAAACCATAAAGAAAAATGTCAAAATACATTCAATCCATTGACAAAGGACAATGTTTAAAAATATATACACAAATAACACCTTTAACAAGTATAAACACTTGTTTTAAGCCTTTCAAAGATTTTCATTCACTGTAATTGCTCTAGAACTTCGAAAAATACCACACAAGTACCTGCTGGTAGCACCCAGTGGTTAGCTGCAATGATATCCTCATTCTCTTCTTCCAGGTTTTCAGAACTTGGTCCTTCTTCATTCAGATGAAAAATATGAAGAGAAAGACTGCTTTTGCTTAAGTCAATAGGCTAGAAGGGACATAAAAAGGCATTTAATGCATTGTCTTTCTTGTTCAAAGCTTATTATAACTTAAGAAAGCTGCAGTTCTCAGCTGGCACTCAGCCTGAAAGCCTACAACTTCTGTTTCAGACCTTACTAATAGGCCCAAAAACTTACCCACTTTTTCCTCTTTATACCAGTTGGTCTAATAAAAGATACTACATCATCCAACAGACCTTGTCTTGCTTATGTCCTAAGGCTATCACTAGTCTAAAAGTAATTCATATGCACATGAAGAGAGCTGTACCTCTTTGACTGTGAATACCTGTCTGTCTTTCAGTTTCAGCTCTGTATCCACAACTGACACGGACTGTACATTATTGCTAAGGAAACCATCATCAAACTCTGTCCACTTGTAATCACCAAACACGATGTTATGTCTGTTCAGCAGCTTTAAGACACTCATCCTGATATCTTCTTTTTTGGCCACACTAACAAAAAAGAAATAGCATAATTTATGGTACTGACATTAACAATACAGTATAAACTAATATCAGTCTTTTATTTCATACACAATTGAAACATACTACATGGAAAACAGCTTTTGTTTCAAAAAAAACCAAAACCACAAAACCGTCAAACAAAAAACCCAAACAAAAACAAAACAAACAAAATATCCACAAACAATCCCTAAAATTTCAACCCCCCCCCAAAAAAAAATATCCCACCCAACCCTCCCACCACAATCTAGAAAAAAAAACCTATCAAATTCAGGTTGTTTGCAAAAGGAGCCAGTTTTGATACTTATTTTTACTTTGGGCATTAAAAGACACAAGCCAAAGAATACTTTTGTCATATGGTAACAATGACTTTTGTCCAGGGAACATTGAATGGCACAGCTAGATTTCAAGAATGAAGATCAAAGACAGGAACTACAGGAAAAAAGAGTAACATTTTTTAAGATTTCAGAAAGGCTTTAACTTAATTTTGAAACGTCAGTGATACGTTCCCAGCATTGATTTCCTGTTCCTTGCCTTTTAAGTCTGACAAAAAAGAGCAGCGGATATTTTAAACCTTGACTTTAGCAACACTTTGGACAGTCTCCCATGGTATCCAGACAGACAAATCACTAAGGACTAGGTAAATGAGCAATCAGGTGGCTAGACTGTCCAGCTCAGAGAACTAACAAGCAGTACAAAGACTAATGAGAACTTAGTTGGGCAGGGAAAGATGGGGTGATGCTGTCAATACTGGGACCAACACTATTTTTAAAACTTCACTTATACCCCAGGTGATGGAATGGAAAGCAACTGCAGGAAGTTTATGGATAACACCAACACAGGGAGAGGTGTTAGTAGCACCAATGAGCATGGCTGCCATTTAGAGGGACCTCTGCAAGTTGGAGAGTTTTACAGGAACTTCTTGAAGTAACAGAAGTAAATGTGAACCATCTACCGCCCAGACAACATTACAGACCACAGGCCAAATGGCTGAAAAGCAGCTTTGCAGAAAAGGACCCAGGGGTATTGGTGGACAGGCTCGCAGTGAGTCAGCACTGTGCCCCTGCTGCAAGTAACACCAAGAGTGCAAACATTTGTGAAAGTGAGTGTCTGCTGATGGTTTGCGAGACCACGTTTCCACATCTGGGGCACTGTGTGCAGTTTGGGGTCTGCTGTTCAAGACACAATGATATACTTGAACATGTCCAGAATATGGCCACCAACTTAGGAGACTAAGTCGCATGACACACAAGGAGAAGCTGAGAGAAATGAGTTTGTTAAAACTCAAGAAGAGACACCTTAGTGAAAACTCATGGGAGAATATAAAGCAGGCAACACGGGAGGACAAAAGGCAACAGATATGAGTTGCGGCAAGTGAAATTCCGCTCAGAGAGACCTGCTTGATTTCTGATGAACTTCCACGTGTATTTGAACATTGTCACACACGTTTGGGAGCGCCTGCTTCAAATCCCCAGCGGCTTCGTCCATCCTTCTCGCTCCTGGGGAGAAAGCCATACCAAGGAGAAGCAGACTGTCAGCACCATTAGCGCGGCAACAGCAATGGCCGGAGGACGGTATCCGCCGTGACCGTCCCTGCCGCCCTCCCCCAGCGGGGATGGGGATAGGGATGGGGATGGGGATAGGGATGGGGACGGGGATGGGGACCGGCACTTCCCTCCCTCCCTCCCTCGGGAAACAGCGACGCCAGCCAAGGGACACGTCGCGAGAGCAACTCGCGCGGAAGGGCGGGCCCCCTCCTCCCTCAGGGGCCTCCACGGTGGGGACAGGAACAGCTCCCACGCCAGACACGGCCCCGAGAGCAGCGCGCTGCGATGGGGGGGGCGCAGGCAGCTCCTCTGTCCCGTCAGCACCCTGACTACTGCGGGGGCTACGCCTCTGCCGAACAAAGAGGGGAAAAGAACCTGCTCGAAGGCGAATCGGACGCAACCCAGCGAAACACCGCTGCCGGCTTTTCGTAAAAGGCGGGCTGAGGAGCTGCTGTCCGGCCCTCCCCCTCTGACCTGGATCTTCCTCCGCCGCAAGCGGAAGGAGTCCCTGCGCCGCGACCGCTTCCGGCGGAGGGTCTGAGCAGAGGCTGCGGCCTCTGGCGCAGCGATGGGGAAGAAGCACAAGAAACACAAAGCAGAGAAGGCGGAATGGCGTTCGGCCTCCGCTACCTCATACGGCGGTAAGAGCCAGGGCCACTACAGAGCGGGAGGAGCCGTCTTTGTACCGGGGGGCGAGTTCTGCCGTGATCGTCGGCAGGACCCGCCGTGGTTTTGTGGACTGGGTCGCAGCAGAGCGTCTGGAGAGAGAGGCGCTCGTCTGAATGCGTGAGCTGCGGGAAACGGGCGGGAGCGCCGGGGCTGGGCCGCCGCCGTCCCGCTGTGGGGGAAGGGCAGGGGTGTTGCGGGGCTGCTCAGCCGTGACCCCGGCGGTGGCGTGGAGGAGGTGGGCGGCTGTCGCGTCCGGGCTGCGGCGGCTCTTAAGCCGCCTGAAGCCGCTCTTAAGGAGCGCTGAGAACGCGGAGCGAGGGCAGGGACGCTCGTGTGGTGTTAGTCTGGAGAAGAGGAGGCTGAGGGGAGACCTCATCTACAACTCCTTGAAAGGAGGGTGTAGCCAGCGGAGGGTCGGTCTCTTCTCTCAGGCAAACATCAGTAAGAAAAGAGGGCATGGACTTAAGCTCTGCCGGGGGAGGTTTAGGTCAGATATTAGGAAGAAATTCTTTACAGAGAGAGTGATCAGGCATTGGAATGGGTTGCCCAGGGAGGTGGTGGATTCTCTGTCCCTGGAGGTTTTTAAGAAGAGACTGGATGTGGCACTCAGTGCCATGGTCTGGTAACCACAGTAGTAGTGGATCAAGGGTTGGACTTGATGATCTCAGAGGTCCTTTCCAGCCTGGCTGATTCTGTGGTTCTGTGTTTTGGGACTAAGCATCATCGTGGTTCATACCGATGTTGCTCATAGGTTCCGGATTCCGGTTACAGCTCTGGTTCAGTGATGCTTGTTTTCACCCTACTCTTACAAAGGTCTTACGATGTTTTGAAGGAAAGACATGGAGTTACTTCCTTCGGTATTACAAGTTTTTAGAAAATTACAATGTAAAATGTGCTGGACAGCTGTTTCTTAGCTTGGATTTGTGGGTCTTAGTTATTTTTTTTCTCTCAAAATCTGTGTCTGTAGATTTTCAAACTGCAGCAAGTTCTTATAAATACTGCTTCCAGAAGAAGCATCAGTAATTGCTATATCCTATAACCTCCATGTGTGTTTATGAAATGTTATGCTTTTTTGATTTAGATTATGTGGATAAACCGTTGGAAAAACCTCTAAAGCTGGTGCTTAAAGTTGGAGGAAGTGAAGTGACTGAACTTTCTGGGTCAGGGCATGATTCTAGTTACTATGATGACAGATCAGATCATGAACGAGAACGACATAAAGAAAAGAAGAAGAAAAAGAAAAAAAAGTCTGAGAAGGAAAAAGAAAAGCATCTAGATGATGAGGAAAGAAGAAAGAGAAAGGTAAGATGTGACTTCTAGAATTCAGACATACCAGTATTCTTCATGCTTGTCTATCAGATCTAACGTCTGGTGCAGAGTACCTTTTTTATTTTTATCACTGTTGCAAGAAAATTATTACTTGGAGGCAGCATTTCACAAATTTGGAAAACCCCTGTGTGTGTTGGTGTATTTCTCTCATTTGAAGAAGATATCCCTGTAATTATTACTTTGTTAAAAAATAGCTTGGGCTTTGTGCTTATTTTCCATAGCCATTTGTTTTGTCTGTAAATATGAATATCCTGGGTTTTAAGTTCTGTATTTCAGCCAGGTCAGAAACGTGTTTTTCTATCCCTTGAGGAGGGTATTTTCAGCTTTTTAAATAAATCTAGATAGCATTTATCTTTTTGAGATATGCTAAGTTATCGGATATTGAAATTGATACGTCCACTCGAAACAACTTTCCAAAAACTGATCCAAAACAATAGTCTTGTTGGCTCATGTTCAGAAAAAACCACATGCTGGGATTTATGGTTTTGTTAGTATCAAATAGTATGATCACCTTAGTTGTCTGTGATGAACCTTCAGGAAAATCAGGAAGAAGGCACTGACAATAGTTACCTGGATAGTGCCATTTTAATAATATTTCTTCTGTGTACTAACAATTCTCTGGCCTCTCTGCTTCTTTAATTCTTTTCCATCATGTAGTTATAGTAAAACTCACATGACATTTTTTTGATACTACTTTGAATGTGTGTATGCCTAACATACGACATTTCAAATCGAATATAGGGCAGATAGTGGAAAATTTTACTTTGCAGAAACATTTTCAGATGTTTCAGTTAAGAGTCTGGCTCAGACTTGAAATGTAGCAAAATAACTGTCTTTAATAACTGTCTTTAAGAGCTTAAAGACTCAAGCCAAATTATGTGTTCTCCCTTTGCTCATTTGCTCATTTGTTTTCCCTTTGTGGGTTTTGTTTGGACTATTTTTCCTAGAATCTGGTTATTAGTGTATGGAAACAAATCATAGACTCATGGAATCATAGCATGGTTTGGGTTGGAAGGGACATCAAAGATCATCTAGTTTCACACCCCCATGGGCAGGGACATTTTCCACTAGACCTGGTTGGTCAAAGTCCCATCCAGTGTGGCCTTGGAACACTTCAACAGATGGGGCATCCACAACCTCCCTAGGAGTGGTGGAGAGAGGAATAATCATCTCTCTTGAGCTGCTGGCCACACTTCTTTTGATGCAGCTCAAGATACAGTTGACTTTTTGAGCTGCTAGTGCACATTGCCAGCCCATGTTGAGCTTTTCATCAACCAGCACTCCCAGTCCTTTTCCTCAGGGCTGTTGTCAATCTGTTCTCTGCCCAGCCTGTATTTGTGCTTAGTATAGCCCCAACCCATGTGCAGCACCTTGCCTTTGTCCTTAATGAACATCATGTGGTTTGCACAGGTCCACTTCTTCAGCCTGTCAGGGTCCCTCTGAATGTCATCTTTTCCCTCCAGCACATCAACTGCACCACAGAGGTTATTGTCATCAGCAAACTTGCACTGTCCAGGTTGCTGACAAAGAAGTAAAACAGCACTGATCTCAATGCTGAGCCTGGAGGAATGCCAGTCATCAGTGGCTGCCACTTGGACATTGACCACCACTCTTTGAGTGTGACCAGCCATCCAGTTCCTTATCTGCCATCTGGTCCATGCATTGAATCCATATCTTTCCAATTTAGAGACCAGGATATTTTTTGGCACAGTGTTGAATGCTTTGCACAAGTCTAGGTAGATTATGTAAGTTGCTCTCCCCTTGTCCACTGACACTGTGACCCCACCATAAAAGGCTACCAAGCTTGTCAAGAATTATTTGCCTTTGGTGAAGCCATGCTGGTTGCCACCAACTACCTCCACATTTTCTGTGTGCCTTAGTAGAGCCTTCAGGATCTAGAGCTTAGTAGAGCTCCATGATCTTGCCGGACCCAGAGGTGAGACTGACTGGCCTCTAGTTCCCTAAGTCTTCCTATTTAAAATGAGGGTTATGTTTCACCTTTTACAGTCAGTGGGATCTCACCAGACTGCTATGATTTCTCCAAGTGGTATGGATAGTGGCTTTGCAACTTCATCCACCAGTTCCCTGAGGAGCCATGGATGGATCTTGTCAGATCCCATGGTCTTGTGCCCCTTCAGGTTCTTTACATGACCTCAAACCTGCTCTTGTCCTCCTGTGGGCAGATCTTCCTTCTCACAGTCCCTGACTTCACTTTCTTCAGTTTGGGGGGTGTGGCCGCTTTTAATGCTGTCTGGGCTTTTGGTTTCCTAATCTGATCCCTGGCTGTGTGGACAACTTCTTTGTATTCTTCCCAGGCTGCCAGTCCTTCCCAGGCTTCCATCCTCTGTAGTCTTGTTTTTGGTTTGGTTTTTTTTCCCCCCCACATGTAAGTGTGTCCTTGTTCATCCATGCAGGCCTCCTGGCATTCTTGTGTGCCTGCCTCTTTGTTGGGACACATTGCTGCTGGTCTTGAAGGAGGTGATTTTGAATACTGACCAGCTTTCTTGGGTCCTTCTCCCCTCCAGGACTTTGTCTCATGGTACCCCACCAAGCAGATCCCTGTAAAGACCAAAGTCTGCTCTTCTGAAGTCCAGGGTGCTGAGCTTGCAGCATACCCTCCTTGTATCCCTAGGTATCCTGAATTCCAGCATTTCATGTTCACTCAGTCAAGGCTGCCCTTAAGCTTCATGTTACAGTCCAGCATCCTGTCCTTGTTGGTGAGACCAAGGTCCAGCATAGCACCTTTTCTTGTTGGTTCCTCAATCACTTTGAGAAGGAAGTTATCATCAATGCATCCTAGAACCTCCTGTACTGCTTGTGCTCTGCCGTCTTGTGCCCCCAACATACAGTGGTGTGGCTGAAGTCCCCCATGAGGACCAGGGCTTGGTAATGTGATGCTTCCCCTATCCATCTATAGAGGGCGGTATCTGCTTGGTCTTCCTCTGGCCTGTAGCAGACCCCCACTGTATCACCTGCCCCTGTGTTCTGTTTAACCCTGACCCCTATCCAAACTGGAGCTGGCCTCAAAGTGGTAGCAGTGGGATGGAGTGAGGATCCTCTAGACCTGCAGCTCTGGTTTAAAGCACTTTTTACTGAATTGGCAAGCCTATTGCCCAAGATACTTTCCCTCTACTCTTGAGAGTAGACCCAGTGTGCCTGTAGGAGACCTGGTTTCTTACAATGAGTCCCATACTCTAAATAGCCAAAGGCCTGGTTGTGACATCACTTTTATAACCAGTCTGATTGGCCCCTCCAAGCCCCTTCCCTGTGATTGGAAGGATTGATAAAAAAAGTATATGTGCTCCCAAGTCTGTCACAGCCACTCCCAGGGTTTTTTAATCCTTAACAGTCTTCAGATTGCACCTGGCTTTGTCACTGGTGCCCACATGAAACAGCAGCAGTGGATATAGTGTGATGTAAGAAGTTAGAAAGTCTTTCAGTGATGTCCTTGATGCAAGCCCCTTTGGTAAGCAACAGACCTCTCTAGAGTGTGAAGCTAATGGATAGATAAGTAACAAAAGTAGTCTCAACAACATTAATGAAAGAATGCTTTTCTGTACAAACATGAATAGTAAGGTTATAGGAATTATTGAGGTATGTCTTTGCTTTGAGGCTCAGGAAGAAATCATTAATTGCTACCTCTGTTACAGAGCATGGTTCTTTTGTAGGCTTCCTAAATTATCGCATGGTTTATTGATTCCTGTTTAAAACACATTGGTCAAAGCAGAGCATCAGACCTGTCTGTACTGACTAGCACACTAACTTCCTTTACTTTCTTGTGTAGCTGATTCAATTTTCCTTATAAATAGCTTCAGAGCTTAACATTCTTTTCAGTAAAGGTACAATATTTAATTCTATAATAATAGTATGTTAAATACAAAGAAGCAAAAAGGTCAGCAGTATTAGGTTTAATTAGAGAAGAAAATGGAAAAAGTGACAGTGAAAATGTATGCAGTGTTCTTTAAACCATACTATGGCTCAGGTGTAGAGTGAGTATTCCAAATGAAAAATCACTGCCTGTTACCTTTTGATATGTGAGATTGCACATTCCATGTATGTTCTAAAATCTGCCTTCTTCCTGCTGTGCTAGGAAGAGAAAAAGAGGAAAAGGGAGAAAGAACAGTGTGACACTGAAGGAGAAATTGATGACTTTGATCCTGGGAAAAAAGTGGAGGTTGAACCTCCTCCAGATCGTCCTGTCAGAGCATGCAGAACTCAGCCAGGTGAGCAGTGTGAAAAATTAAATCATCTTGGGTGGTTTTAAAAGCATGCGCAGTAAAGCTTTTGTCAAAGGTACCAAAATGTAAAGTTTACATAAAAATTTGCTGAAATCTAGTGTGACTTTACTTTTTCCAACATTCAGAACTGTCTGCTATTTGAAAAATCAAAATTCCTCTTGTTGTTTCTGGCTTTTAGTAGCTTTCTTTTCATGTGACTGAGCTTACCAAGGACATCTGTCTGTTTTCTGTTGCTTGGCAGAATAAAGCTAGTATAAAAGTGTAGTGTAGTAAATAAGTGTAGTGTTCCCCTAATTCCTTCTCATCATTTACAGAGCAATGGCCATAGTATCTGAAATAAATTTTTCCTTAGTTCAAGTGAAAAAATCTTGTGTAGACTGCGTAGCTGGTTTTAGTATTTTTTTTTTTTAAGCCAAGTGGATTTTTAATTTAGAATGTCTCTATCTTCAGCAGAACTATGGGAGTTAAGTCATGACAAGAGTGTCTCTAAAGACTAGTACTGCAGTTTTCATTTACCAGTTCTCATCATCAGCCGAGATATTTACCAGTTTGTGTGGTAACTTTTGTATTGTTTATCCCTTCAGATTTAGCCATGCTTTCTCTACCTTTAGCCATTGATTGTTAAACCTTAACATTGATGTTAAACCTTCACATTATCTCATGGAGACTACTACTTAGAAGAATTGTCACACACATACATGATCTAGGAACACATGTGCTGGGAAACGAAACCTAGTAGGAAAAAGTTGGGTCTTTAGGAATATTTTCAGTCTTTGGAACACTGCCTGTTGGCTGGACAAGTAGTTTGTTGAGGAACTTTCTAATTACAAGTACACGTTAAATTGAGGAATAGTACTCATCAACTGTCAAGGTGACCTGATAGGAGTAACTCGAATTTTCCAGTCAAAACTTTGTATCTCTGGGTAGTCTGGGGTCTTGAAAAATGGACAAGCTAAAAACTAATGCCTGTGTTGATGAGGCTTCTGTTTTAATATGTTTGGAAAATATTGTTCAAAAGCATATAAATTATCTCCTCTCTTCTTACAGGTAAAATAGGGAATATCTTTCCATTATCATTATAAAGATTCAGAGTTTTAATTCTAGATTTCAGCATACTTCCTTAGTTTTTCAAACTCCACATGAAAGCCAGTCTCTCTGAAGCATGTGCAGAGAACAGTTAATTAAAGTGTAGTGTTTATAGTTTAATCTGTACAGGAAGTAGAATTGTAACCGGTACCTGTAGTGTCAGCAAATCTGCATCTATTTTTCACTCTTCTTTTTGATTGAAAAGATTCACAGATGCTAATTGCATGCATGTTCTGGTAAAGAAACGATCAGAATCGGACAGAGAACATTGTAAGAATGTGGATTTCCCAACTGTAGCATTTGAGCAATGAAGTTTCACTTTTCTTTTGTCATAAAAATGCATAAACACCTTACTTCCACCTTATTAATAATTTCTTTACAACGACTAGGCTTAGTATCTCATTTAATGTCTACTAGTTTTTAATATGATTAAACTTGGTAAGTAGTAAAGGAGCAGAAATAGTTAGTGAAATCTGATGTACTTCTGCCTTGAGATTTATGTCTCATTGATCTTTGGATCTGTGCAAGCTGTACTTCAGTTAAGATTTTCAGTGTTGTTTATACTTTTAAATAAGTACGTATACCTGTATTCTGTTTGATTGTACTTACCTGTATTTCCATCTCAAACTGCAGCTGAAAATGAGAGCACTCCAATCCAGCAATTACTGGAACACTTCCTTCGTCAGCTTCAAAGGTATTAAGCATGTTGTATCCACAGCTATGTCAACAATGTCTAATGTATATTCATATGTGTCATTTTTCAAATTCTTATCCTGGTTTTCTCTTAGAAAATAGTGCCTAAAGACTGGCTATAAATATGTTTGCTGACTTTTGCAACCACATCAGACTCAGTAGTTTCTGAAGATCAGTTGTACAAAATCATTACCAGCTATACGATCTAGCTTTTAGAGGGGAAGCACTTGGTACAAAAGATATCTTGCCATTAGAAATGTATTAAATATTAATGACTTACTATAGGAATTTAAAAAGTTATGACGTTTAATACTTTAAAAGATTGAACTGTTCTCATGAAATGAAGTGCTGTTTTATTCTGTGTCCACTGCCAGATACCAAAGTAATTTTATATCTTGGGGTATTAGTAGCTGGCTGAATATGAGCCAGCAGTGTGCCCAGGTGGCCAAGAAGTCCAGCAGCATCTTGGCTTGTATCAGAAATAGCGTGGCCAGCAGAACTAGGGAAGTGATTCTCACACTGTACTGGGCACTGATGGGGCTGGAACTGTGTTCAGGTTTGTGCTCTTCACCAAAAGAAGGACATTGAGGTGCTGGAGTGTGCCTAAAGATGGGCAGTGAAGCTGGTGAAGGGTCTAAAGCACAGGTCTTATGAGGAGCAGCTGAGAGAACCAGGGCTGTTTAGTCTGGAGAAAGTAAGTCTCAGACCTTATTGCTTTCTGTAATTGCCAGAAAGGAGGTTCTAGCAATGTGAGTGTTGGTCTCTTCTCCCCAGTAAGAAGTGATAGGACATGAGGAAATGGTAAAATTGTAGAGTATGCTGAGTTGGAAGGGACACACCAGGATCATCAATGCCCTGTGTAGGGCACCCCCAGGATTACACCATGTGCTTGAGAGCATCATCAAAATGCTTCTTGAACTCAGGCAGTTTTGGTGCTGTGACCACTTTCTTGGGGAGCTTGTTCCACTGTTAACTGCCCTCTGGGTGAAAGACCTTTTCCTAATATGTAACCTAAACCTCCCCTGCTTCAACTTCCTACCATTTCCCCAGGTTCTGTCTTCAGTCCCAGGAGTGATAAAATAGGTACTAGTCTCATCTCTTCCCCTTGTGAGGAAGCCATAGACTGCAGTGAGGTCACCCCTCAGCCTTCAGACTGAACAATCCAAGTGACCTCAGCTGCTCCTCATAAGTCATCCCTTCCAGACTCTTCACCATCCTTGTTGCTCTCCTTTGACCAAAAACTTGGCATCTTGTTTATGCTGCAGTTCCCAAAACTGTGTACAATACTTGAGGTGAGGCCGTACCAGTGCAGAGTAGGGTGGGACAGTCGCCTCCCCTGACTGGCTGGTGACACTGTTCTTAATGAACCCCAGGACATGGTTGGTCCTCGTTGCTGCCAGGACACACTGGTGAATAATGTTCAGTTTGCCATCAGCCAGGACCCCCAGGTCCCTCTCTGCCTCTCTGCTCTCCAGCCTCTCATTCCCCAGTCTGTATTTGTCACCAGGGTTATGCTGTCCTGGGTGCAGAATTTGTCACTTGTTAAACTTCACATGCTTGGTGACTGCCCAGCTCTCTGACCTGTCGAGGTCTCTCTGCAGGGCCTGACTGCCCCCGAGGGAGTCAGTGCCTCCTCCCAATTTTGTGTCAACCACAAACTTGATTAAAATTCCTTCCAGTCCTGCATCCAAGTCATTGATGAAGATGTTGAAGAGGACTGGGCCACGGATGGAACCCTGTGGGACTCCACTGGTGACTGGTCACTAGTGTGATGTTACCCCATTCACTGTCACTTTTTGTGCTTGACCCGTGAGCCAGTTGCTCACCCATCATATTGCATGGTTGTCCAGCTGTATGCTGGACATTTTATCCAGGAGGATACTATGGGAGACAGTATCAAAAGCTTTCCTGAAGTCCAGAAATATTACATGCACTGGTTTCCCTTATCAGCTAGGTGGACTATCCTGTCATAAAAAGAAATCAAGTTTGACAGGCAGGACATTCCCCCCGTGAAGCTGTGCTGGCTGTGACCAATGATTGAGTTGTCTTCCAGGTGTTTTTCAGTATCTGAGAATAATCTTTTCCATAATTTTAGGCATTGAAGTTTGACTGGGCTGTAGTAATTTCCAGTGTCTTCCATCTTGCCTTTCTTGTATATTGGTACAACGCTGTCCAGCTTCCAGTTGACTGGGATGTCTCCAGATTGCCAGGACCTCCCAAAAATAACTGAGAGAGGACTAGCACATCAGCCAGCACCTTGAGGATTCTTGGGTGAATGCCATCAGGCCCCATGGACTTGTAGGGATCTAACTGTAGCAGCAGATACTGCACAAGTTCAGGATCAGCTAAGGGTTGATCTTGAAAGGCTTGAGAAGTTGTGCCAGGGGTGGTTTATATTGGATATTAAAAAAAATATGTAATCACTGGAAAGGTTGTCAGGCACTGGAAGAAGCTGCCCAGTGATGTGGTTGAGTCGCCATCTCCAAGGTGTTTAGAAGATGTGTAGAGGTGCTATTTTCAGGATGTGGTTTAGTGGTGGATTTGGCAGTGCAGGGTTAACAGTTGAACTTAATAAACTGGAAGGTCTTTTCCAATCAAATTGGCTTCTGTTTTATAAGAGTGCTTTTAATTTTTTTTCTTTCTAGTATAGTATGGTATAAAAAATACAATTGTGTTTGATTATATAAATCTAAAAGTATTGTTTTTATTTTTAGGAAAGATCCTCATGGGTTTTTTGCTTTTCCAGTCACGGATGCCATCGCTCCCGGATATTCCATGATAATAAAACATCCCATGGATTTTGGTACAATGAAGGACAAAATCTCAGCGAATGAATACAAATCAGTCACTGAATTCAAGGTGAATTGATAGAGATTTAGTTATTTCAGAACTCTTTAGTAATAAACCAGAGTGCCTTTTGTCTGTAAAAGCCTTTCTTACGTTAATTACTTTAATGTGTATTTTTTTCAGACCTGAGCTCTTTTGTGTATTGTATGTGTTAGAAGGTGTTTCTTGCTTTGTTTTTCTCTGTGAAAGGTCTGCATTTGTCAGATTCTGTTACAATCTTCTAAAAATTACTGTGGAAACCAAGAACATGCTAAAGCTTTGTGGAGTTCATGCTGATGGACATAAACATCAGTAAGATTATCCCTAAGACATAAGCTGTCTGGACCTGGAGTTCCTTTTTGTTTGGTTGGGTTGTTTTGTTTTTTTAAACCAGGTCTGGATTAAGATTTGATTAAAAGGCAATTTTGACATATCTACAGGAAGACTATGAGTATACTGAAGTATCTGTAGTTTGATTGTATGACTTTTAAAGGTCCCTTCCAACGCAAACTATTCTACAGATCTATGACTTTTGTATGAGATTTGTTAACAACTATGTATTTTTTATCTTTAATTATCCTGTTTTACTTATAATTTCATTTGGAATGATCTTTTGGCAGAAATCTCTTGGCAGTTTTATTGGCAACATGCCCTGGCTATTTTGTGTATTACTGTTTCTGTAATACTTTATTGGATGCATTGTGGGCTTACACCCGGTGCTATAAGAAATCTTTTCATGGTATTACCAGCTCCTGGAAGGAAAAGAGTTTTCTTTAACTGATTCATAAATTTCTGTTAGCTGCCTTCAGTTCTACTGTTTTCTAGAGTGGTGTTGATAGAACAGTAGACTTGGTAGAGACCATTGGCTTGCTTCTCAGGGTTAATTTCTTCTTCTGAAATGTCCAGCAGGGTGAGCATATGTATAGTTTATTTTTCAAAAGCTGTATAGGTATTTATAGGAAATGGTAAAAAAAGATTCATAATAGCACTGTGGTCGGTGATGCTTTTAGGTCCCTAAATTTTGTTAGCTTGCTGGATTGTCTTATTCAGCAACTTCAAAAAGGAAGTTTGAATGGGAGCTCTGTGGCTCTATTTAGTTACAGGCAAGATGGGATAGCAACCTAAAAAAATTTAAAACTGCAGCAACATTTAGACTGAAAGATTCTGTTTTTCCTGGAGGAAAAACATTTTCCTGGTTTCTGCTGATACTCTGAAAAATCAATAATTGGCTGATCGAAGTTTATACAACTTGGAGTGACAAAGAGGTTGGACTCCCATTCTAGATACAGGAATATACATAATTGTGCTTATGCCTTTGTAATTTTGTGTAATACCAAAAAAAAAAAAAAAATTTTGTGTTTATAGGTTTTGACCTCTATACCAGGGTCTTCTCAAAGGATTATCTTTTATTTCTTATTCAGGTTATAGGTACCTGAGGTTAGTTACAAGCCAAGAGGTAGTCTAAGCTTAGAATCCACAAGAACCATTCGCTGTATTTAGAGGATGCGAAGGTGCTGCAGAAAACTAATCAGTTTTGCTGCCCCAAAAAGGGTCTGCTTTAAAGTTGGGCACCCAGAAGACTTCTCTCTGTCCTCTTCTGCAGTGCTTTAAAGGCCATCACTAGTTACATAGCTTATGTGGGCTTCTTTATTTGCTTCTTAACTCATAGTTTGCTGCTCCAAATCATGCTCTCAATTTCTGTTCTTGTTAAGCAAAGGCAGATGGCATAAATGCCACAGAATGTCACAGATACCAATTGTAATTCTTCACCTATTTGCTTGGTGTGGCCTTGATCACAACTAGGAAGTGATTAAGATGGCACTGCTTTGACATCTCTGTGTGGAAACAGGAAATCAAACAATTGGTTTGTTTTTACTGAATCTGATCAGGATTGCAGTAGGCAAGGTTAATTTTTGTAAATGTTGAGTGCCAGAGAAAGTCTTAAGAAAGCCTTCTATGTCTAACTGCAATAGTAACCTGCAGTAATCTTTGTCTCAGCAAATCAGTTCACTGGGCTGTAAACTCAAAAGGATCAGCTTTGCAAAAAGTACACTATTGGTTTGGATACAATTTTTGCACATGATCAAGTTGTGATCAAATATGTGTGACTCATACACAAAAAGCGTTTGCATTTGTGTCTATAGAACAAATGGAACCTAGTTGCTTAAATAATTGTTGTTAAAACACTAAAATGTTATTAAGAAAGAAAAATACATTCATAATCAGGTGCCAGTTTAGTTTGTTAAGATCCTGTTTGTGAAGTGTCCAAAAGATGACTTCATGATTCTTGGATACTGATTTGCCAGCTTCAGAATTTTTCAGAAGCATATAGTAGTGTCTTTTAGATTGAGTGTCTCATATAGCTTCTCATAATGCTTTCTGCGCTTACTTTTAAGATCAGTGGCATGAGATGAAAAAGGCGCCCTAGAAAAAACTTTTCAGTCTGTAACAAATTTTTTGTGTTTTGTGTACAGTGGTATATGTTGCACTTTACTTTTGGGAACTTACATCAGCAAAAATTACTTGAAATTATGTATGATAGATAACCAATCAAAGGAGAAGACAATATCAGGATTGGCTGTTCTTTTCTTGCATGCAATGAGCATCTAGAATACTATTTTTTATGCTTTGAAGTTTTCTTTTTTTTTGGTTTTTGTTTTAGTGAAAATGACTGAAGTGATCAAATTACTAGAATTAGAATTATATGTAAGACACTTTGTATCCTTCTGATGTCATTGTCAAGTCTAGTCTGATTTAGAAAGCGGGAAAAACACCATTAAAAGGCACTTACCTTGGTGCCTTAGTCCTTCTATTTTTCCATTTCCTCCTTTTAATAAAGAGGAAATTTGGCATTCAGGGAAACTTTTTTTTTTTTTCTTCCAATGAAAAGCCAGTTCTGAACAGAACTGAGTATCTTGAAGATGCTCAGTCATCTGCAAAAGGTTCAGTCATTTGCAATTCTCTGTTACCATTTGGCTTGCATTTACTCCATGAGCCTTCTGCTAAAATAATGTGTTCTTCACAGAGCTACCATGGTAGAATAATTGTATCTTCCAGTTGTTTAACGAAGAAGTTCAAAATGTTGACAGTTCTTCTGTTTATTTTACAGGCAGATTTTAAACTGATGTGTGATAATGCAATGACTTACAACAGACCAGATACTGTTTACTACAAGCTAGCCAAGAAGATACTGCACACAGGCTTTAAGATGATGAGCAAAGTAAGAAACCTATTAAAAACAAAAAGCAGCAATTTTTTTTTTCATACTTAGACTGAACATAATTAATAGCTAATAAATATTATTTCTTCCAGCTGTGTTTAATTATAGCAGTGCCTATTAGTACTGCTCTATTTAAGGGCTTGATAGCATTCTTGTTATAACCACACCCTTATGTCTCAACCTCATCTGTACCATTGAAATCTGTAGTAGCTTCTTCCATTGCCTTCATTGGAAGCACTTAAGGTCCATGTTTATAAAACCTATCTGTAAAACATTGCTTCTGGCTGAGACTTTGAAAACAAAATCTCATTTAAGTTTTGTTTCTGCATAAACAAGAAAGCTTTTCTTTTTTAGAAGGTGGTGGGAGTAGGGGAGGTTTCTGGGGTTTCACAGATGCACGTGTGCAAACATACTTTTTACTCAGCTTGTAAAATGAAGTTATTTTGGTGAGCTGCTCTGTGTGTGTGTGTTCACACCTGTTGCAGTTATGGTAAGTTTTGGGTAAAAGAGGCAGTTGTCTTTGCAAATGCAGTTTTGTTTATTTGTTTCTCTCTTGATAGTTGGGCTGCAGAAATTCTGATGCCATGCTACCATGACCAAATCATGTTGCATCACCATTGGAAACGAGGCATTAAGAACAAAATAAGGCCATGGCCATTCCCATCCCATCCTACTATCATAGCATCTTGGCTATGAGGGAAAGGTTAAGTCCCTGCCGCTCTGTCCTTTCTGATTCTAGGAACGGCTGTTAGCTTTGAAGCGCAGCATGTCGTTTATGCAGGACATGGATTTTTCTCAGCAGGCAGCTCTTTTGGGTGATGAAGATACAGCAGTTGAGGAACCTGTCCCTGAAGTTGTTCCTGTACAAGCAGAGACCAAGAAATCCAAAAAGCAAAATAAGGAAGTTATTAGGTAAAGGTTTTAATGGGTGTGTTTGTTGGTTTGTTTCACCTTTGTAATACCAATCAGCAGCAAAGAACTGAGGGGACAAAGCTTCTCTTAGCATTTCTTCTTGTAGTCCCTCAGATTTTATTGCATTTCATTTACTTAATAATATACTTATTTATTTAATTTATAGAACTGGTTCAATAACTAGTGATTCCCAGCCTGGAAGCAAACAATTCAAAGAATGAGTGAATTCATTCTTTGAATGAGCGCATACTCTTTTGAACACTTAGAGGGTTTTTTTATTTTATTTATTTATTTATTTGTTTTTATCCATCTTTAACAATGAGTAGTTTCTTCTTATGATGGCTTGAAATGTTCCTTCATTTTCAACATAGCCACAAATACCATTTTTTGGTTTTTGCGTTTTTTTTATTTATTTTTAGAGCAAGGTCTCTCTGGGAGAGCAAAGTGGCCCCAGATCAGAAAATAATTTTATTTAACTTCAGTTTAATCTGTCAGGATGTAGATGTACAGGAGATTATTTCTCAAGCAGCTGGTAACATTCTACATTGTCCCAATATTAGGATTCTTTGTACAATACACATTGCTAGTTTAGTATCTGTCTTCCAATTAGTAGGCACCCGCATGTCACAGTCATGTTTTAATCAAATAAAAGGGGTTTATTTTTCTACTTTATGAGGAGATTCTAGTAGAAACTGTTACTTATTAGCAAATTATGTACTTCAGCTTTCTTAAATAGACATACCGAGATACTGAATTTAAATTGCAGAGTATTATATCAACTGGAATTTTTTATAAAAGTTAAACTGTAGCAGCATTACTAACCATGTCTTAAATAACCTGGTCATGTAGGTGTGTTCTGCAGGCTTCTTTCTTAAACCCCCTAAGGAAAAAAAAGCAAAACAAGACATCTGACTTGTTATTTCAAGTTCGTGCTCTCTCATTTTTGTAAAAATGATCTTTGAAGTTCTAATTAGTCAGATATTTTTTGTTACACTTCCAACATTTCTGTAATCCTGCTTAATGCCTGATGGAAGAAGTGGTATTTTAATGTACTTGTTTTATTGATTTAGGGGACCACATCATGTGTCTTCAAAAAAATTTTAAACCTAGTAATTTATTTGGCTGTAACTATTCTGATGTCAGCATATATGTATCTGTAGCTCTGTCATAGAGAATTATCAAAGTGTAATTTGTTCTTTGTTTAAGCGATTATATAGTAGCTTTTCGTAAACAATACTTGATTCAGGAGGAGGTGGTTTGGCTTTTGTTTTCTTGTTTTTTTAAGAGATGTGAATATTTGGTTTGCATGATGCCCAAAATACTAGGTTTTCTCTTCTGTTTAATTTTTAAAAATATTCCATTACAGGAGTAACTTCATACTTTGTCACTTTTTGTGCGCTCATCTTCAAATAAAGATAGCTAACAGAACAAGAAATTGAGACTGCCAAGCAGTATAGTACTATTCTGTCTATATTATCTACTTTAATATACCTTAATATACAGTTCAGGTAGTTACAAAAAACTGATCTTTAGTTTTTATTGTGATATCAGTTTCCTTGTAATAATTTGTGTTATAAATTTACTTTCCTGTTCTTTTCAATGCTTATGTAACTGCTTTTTCCTGATTACCTCTATCTTTTATACACTTGTATTTTAGCATCATCAGGAAAGATACTCTTTTTAATGTACAATAAGAGTTTTAGGGAGAGAACTGAACCTTAAAGCAGATATTTTTGCCTTCATATTTCACAGTTAAGCAGCTTAGATCTCTATACTATAGTTTAAAAAGTGACTTTATCACTTGGACATTCTAATATCTAAGTAGTTTTTGAAAATTTTTGTCCAGGATATTGTAACCTTCTGAAAATTCTGACAAAATTCTTGTCCATTAAGTATTCTGTAAAGTGTGATAAAAAGTGACAGTTATTGAGAAATTTCCTGCTATGTGTACCCTTTCTTAAATTTTCAATGAAACAAATCATTTAACACATTTGTCTCTCGTAATAGTATGATCCTGTGATCTTTTTATTGTCTTTAATAGCAAAACTTTCTTGTGTATCGGATCTGAATCTCTATACAGAGAGAAATTCTTAGCTAAGCAAATGGAAGAAGATACTCCAGGAGAGAGAAATGGATTTGGTGTGAGGAGATGCTCTACCCAGTACCTAAGGTGTTTGTCCTTGGGGTATAATATCCATTTAATGCCCTGAAATATTTTGATGTACAAAGTTTATTTTAAATATATAATATAATGAAGACTCCCATAGCCTACTGATATCTTCACATTTCCCCTTATAATACTACCTTTCTCTGATTTTAGCTTAGCTAAGATATGTCCCGTTCCATTTTTGGTATGTTTATTTCTTTTGGTTTTGTTGTCTTGGTGTTTTAATGAAAAGGGATATATTGAAAGATAAGTGTTAAACTCTATAATTTCCATGAGAAAGGATGATGTGATTGATAGTGATTAGGAATTCTAGTTGCCAACATTAGCAAAAGGAACTGAAGGACTCCCTGTTAGACTGAGAGCAGTGTCCAGCTTTTACAAGCAACAAAATGGCATAATCCTCACAAATGCAGCCAGTTGTGTTTTGGTTGGTTTGGGTTTGGTTTTTTGGTTTTTTTTTTTTGTTGTTTTTTTGGGGTTTTTTTGTTTTGTTTTGTTTTTTGTTTTGTTTTGTTTTTTCTTCTCAGATTAGAGAGTCTGCATTCCCTCATCATGTAATTTCTTTTCTGCATCTTTAAATTTATGAAAATAGCTTATTCGTGCATGTGGGAGGACACATACAGCATCCACCTTCTATTAATGCAGTTTTATTCCCAATCTCTGTTTCTTAATACTTCCTTTATTTTTATCAAGGTACAGAAACAATTACATTTTTGATGTTCAGTAGTTTGGTAGTTCTCAGCTTCTGATGCAAACCTTCAGTTTCATAATATGATTATAATTCCAATTAAATGCTGAAACAGACTGACACTGGGAGAGGAGTGGGACTGACTGTTCTGTTTATCAGAACCATAATTCAGACCTTTCTTTTGTTTTAGCTTTTAATTTCTACAGCTAATCCTCTTCTCTTTCTTAGTTGCATGTTTGAACCCGAGGGGAATGCATGCAGCCTGACAGATAGTACTGCTGAAGAACATGTCCTGGCACTAGTGGAACATGCAGCAGATGAAGCTCGGGATAGGATCAATCGGTATCTGCCCAACAGCAAGGTCTACTGCACAGCAATGTTTACAATTCCATTTTGTGTCTGACTATTGAATGTTTTATTTCATCTTAAGAAATAGGCTTTAGTGTTCTCTTTTCTGAGACAGAAACATCTAGGAGGTATGCTCTGTGTGGAACACCATTATGACTATTGTCTACATTTAGTTCCCACTGAAGCACATTATGATCTGAAGTTGTAATATGTGTTGAGCATCTTTAGAAATTCATTTATGGAAAACAATGAAATATTGTTCAGCCATGAATATTACTTCCTTAATTGCAACTCAGCACTGAATTTGATTAAAATGCCATTCTTATTCTTGCAAACTCAGCAAAAGCAAACTTTGACATAGATTGAAGAGTTATTAGGATTTCCCCTTCCAGCCTAAGTGATTCAGGAATTTTTAAGTGTTAAATTACTGTTTTGAATCCAGAGTCCAGAACCTCTTGTATTTTTGTACCTACCAGTAGTAGCTGTCAGCTATAGCACATTCTTGTAAGATAAAAAAAAAAAACAGATATTCTTCACTGACTAGGGGAAGATAGCAGTAATTTGTTCATGTTGGAATTATGGACAATGCTACTCAAAGGTTTGATCATCTTGAACGTGATTCTGAGAGTTGGATGTGTTTGGTTTTTTTGCTGTTTCAAGAGGTAGAAGGGAAACCTGTTAGTGCAACTTCCTCAGCACAATCTGTTTATGGGCTGTGTTTTTCTTAGCTATGTGATAATGGTAGATTCTTTCACTACTTCATTCTAGGGTTGAAGTGAACCTTACAGGCATTCACTGCAGGCCTATGCTGAGGAACATTTACTCTGTTTCTCTTGCATCATGTGGAGTCTCATTACCACCAGTGTACTTCCTCCTCATTTCTCATTCAATCACATATTGTGGTGACCACTGCAATCAAAAAAGAACCAGGATGTTGCTACATCCTGCACTTTTCAACTCCTTTTTTTAACAACTGTTGCAGAAGAAACATTTGATTTGAATCATTAGTGGTTGCAGTTGTGTCTTCAAAGTTAAATGTCTGTTCCTTGGATAATGGCCTTTTTTACAGAATAACCATAGGCTCAACTGGATTAGGAAGTAAGGCTTCAAAAAACTGTGAGACCAGGCTTGCTTTCTTCATTTTATTTGTTTGATTTGATAATTAGAATGAAGACTTGCTATGATTGAAGGCCTTTTGAAACCTCCCAAGTAAGGGTAGCTTTTAAAAAACCCTTTAAATCCATACCAATCTTCTGCTAATTGCTAGCTTTGCTCAAAAGACCTTTCATCTTGATCCAGTCAGTTTTACAGTGGTCAAAAAAGAATTGTTCAAGGTGTCCAGCTCTTAATTTTCTAGTCTTTTAGTCAGCTAGACAACTTACTGCAGATCCCACTGAATCTAGGTAACAGACACATTCTTAATAGTTCAGCTGTTAACAAAATAGAGTTTTTTAGTTCGATTTCCTTGGAAGTATTTACTAATATTTCTTTACACAGAGCATAATTTCATTTTCCATCTTTATTGAGAATTGGTTTTTTTCTGCATGATTTATGTGTAGTGAGGTTTTTATATCAGCTTAATTTTTTGCATCAGTTCTAGGTCTATCTTTACAGACCTTGGTGAGTTCTGTTGTCTTTCACATCTCTGGCTGTATTTTTAGGATTTTGTTTGTGTGCTCTGGTAGGTCTGTCACAGCTCTGCTTCCACTTGAAGAATTTGATAGTGTATTCATAAAAGTACTTCTAATTAGAGCAAGTTGTGAATGAGACATTAGAACAAGCAGTTCAGTCTAGATTTGAAAATAAGCAGTGAGGTAGACTGTAGATAGAAGCTACAGTTCTGCTTCTAAAAAAATGTGTGCTCAAGGCTTGACAGTTAAAAACCTGGCCTCAGTAATTATAATGGAATTGCTTTTGTCTTGGATCCAAACTTTAGATCTTATTTAGGCAGATGAATCAAGAATTGCATATATGACATATAAACATTTATTTCTGTATGTTCTGTTCTGAAGCATTTACTAGTCTAATTACTAAATAATTGTGACCCAAGATTCTTTTTTAATTAAAAAGAGAATACCAGAGTGCAGGATCTGAACACAGCTAAAAATGCTTTTTAGAGTTTTCTATTGAAGTAAGCAACTCTTTTTTTAAGTTTGGATGGTTTTGAATGATTCTTTCTGTATCTCTGTGGTTCTATTTACAGATTGGTTATCTGAAAAAAAATGGAGATGGAACTTTATTATTTAGTGTAGTAAATTCATCTGATCCAGAAGCAGAAGGTATATGCTGACATCTTTCAAGCAAACATTTCTAATGTTGAATATTCTAGCAGATTTTGAAGTCTTAGTATACATAGAGATCCTGTACTATAGATGAGATTATTTTTTTTTAAGTAAAAAAATAAATCTTTAGACCAGTTTCTCTAACAACTATATTTAGTATCTCCAGTATAAGTAAGATGTTTGCCTTTAAAATTTTCGCTGTTCAGATACTCTGTTTACCGTAAGAATGTAAAATATCTTTTTACATGTGCTTATACATTGCTACAAGTTCATATGCAAATACAGAGAATAATCATTTAACTTTTTTTTTTCACTTCCTAATGTCAATTAGCAGCTAAAATTCTATTTTAATTTAATTAGGTTTTCCTTAATTGTTTTTCTTTAGTTTCTTGATCTTTCCTGTGGGTCTTTGTTTATGCTACTACTATATATTATTAATGTCATCTTATGATTTCCACCTAGTTTAGTTTCAAGCTCAAATTGCAGAAGTTTTAAAAGTTTGTAATGAGTGAAATAGCATAGTCTTGATGCTGCTGTATGTCATGTTTATCACTTTGTTATCTCTGCACCTTTTGGGGTTGGAATTTATTCACAGATTATCTGTTGTTGCATTGATGAATGCATGAACCCTTTTGATTAGTTACATTTCTATTAATTTTTGATAGGGAGGGATATACAAGCCTGTAACTAGTACTATCTAAATTCCTTTCAGGCAGTAAATTGGCAGTAATTTGGTGGTAAATTTTTCTGCAATGAAATAGAGCATTTGGCTACCATATGCCTTCCCTATTTCTGAAAAACAAAACAGAACAAAACAAAAAAACAAAAAAAAGTGATATAATACCTCAAATCATGCCAAAAAAATTTGAAAATTTAGATTGTGATGGTAATGGGAGCAGATCGACCTGTGTGCTGCAGAGTACTGTGCTGCTTTGTGATTTTTCTGTACTCCAGAATCTTTTTTGATTGTTTGTATAGTTAACACTAGTTACATCAATATTACAGTTAATACTACTATCTGAATTTTTATCGTAGAGTTTGGTTTGGGTTTTTTTCTATCTTGGTATGGTTCTAGGGATAAACTTGCTTTCTGTTCTTCAGTAGCTGGGCATAGTTACCATTATATCCCATAACATCCAGATAATTTTAAAATAACTGGAAGTGTCCTAGATGTTTTGGGGATTTTTTTTTTTTTTGGGGGGGGGGGTTTAAAAGCATATTCCAAATTATTGAGCCACTTTCATTAAGCAGTTCTCTGAACTGCTAAGTTCTGAGAAAGGAATGTTGCTGTGGTCATAATAGCAATTATCTTAACAACGTTCCTTATGTGGTTTCTCAATTTTTATATATATATATATATATATATATATATATGCAGTCAACACAATAAATTGCTTTTATCACTTCATAGCACTTCATAGACACTTCATAGTATCAGGATCTTGAATGTCTATGAATCAGCTAGTAAAACTTCTTCAGCTGCTGAAGTAAGCTGCAGATCTTATGAATAAGAGGTGGAAACATATCCAGCATGTATTTAATCTTTTAATTGAGAGCATGAAATACACTACATATTTCTTAATAAAAATATACAGATTAAAAGACATTTAGTCTTTATGGTAACTGCAACTTTTTAAAAATAGCAAAATCTAAATATTCTCTATAAATACATTTTGAACATGAAATACTTCTTCAAAAATAATTATCTTATTTTAAATCAAACTATTAGAGGAAGAGACTCTCCCAGTGGATCTGAGTTCACTGTCAAGCAAACTATTACCTGGCTTCACTACACTGGGCTTTAAAGATGAGCGGAAAAATAAAGGTAAATGCCAAAAAATGTGTTGTAGCTTTGGATTACATGTTTGAGCAATTTCTTCATATAAAATAATTTCAGATTTTATGTAATTCCAAATGAAAAGTTCTCCTGGTTATTTGTATAAAATATAGTTATTCCATATACAGCAAATGCAGTTTTAATTAAATTAACTTACTAAACATAACTTAATTAGAATGTTTTGCTTTAGTCTTTTAGGTACAGTAGAGTCTTTCCATTAATGGTACTTTGTTTTCTCTGAAGGAAATAATTTTCCTGAGCAATTGCACTTAGAGTTGAGAAAGAAAACCCTTGAGTCATTTGCATTTTTGTATTGTATGACAAGGACTTAATAAGCTGTGGAAATTTTTTTTTTAGTATTATTAACATCTTTAGTAATTTCTGATTTTTTCTGTTCTCCAGAAAGTGGCAGAATCCAGTGAAATAAACTAATGCAAAAAGTAAAAATATAAAGGGGGGTGGGAGGGGCTGGTTGTTGGGGTTTTTGGTGGTAGTGGGTAGTTAACTTAGTTTTCTATTTTCTAGTAGCCCAAGTGTATTTCTTTATATGTTTGAAGTAACCAACTTTTTTTTCCTGCCCCCTTCCCCACCAGCAATCTTTTACACTTGTGTTCATCATTTGTCTCTTTCTTCTACCTGTCTAGTAACCTTTCTTACAAGTGCTAGTACAGCACCTTCCATGCAAAACAACTCTGTATTTCATGATTTGAAATCAGATGAAATGGAACTCCTGTACTCAGCATATGGTGATGAAACTGGGATACAGTGTGCCATAAGGTAAGCATTTACTTATTAGGAAGCTTAATTTCTCACAGTAGACCAGGTTGCTCAACCCACCATCCAGCCTGGCCTTGAACACATCCAGGGAGGGGGCATCCATGACTTTCCTGAGACACCGGTACCATTGTTTCACCACCCTCACACAAAAAAAATTCTTCCAAATGTCTAATCATAATCTACCTCTTCAAGTTTAAAGCCATTATTCCTTGTATCACTACATGCCCTTTTAAAATATCCCTCCCCAGATTTCTTGTGGGACTCCTTCAGGTACTGGAAGGCCACCACAGTTTCTCCCTGGAGCCTTATTTTCTGCTGGCTGAACAACCCCAATTCTCTCAGCTTGTCTTCATAGGAGAGGTGCTCCAGCCCTCTGATCATTGTCACGACCTTCCTCTGGACCTGCTTCAACAGCTTCATGTCCTTCTTGTGTTCTGAGCTCCTGAACATGATGTAGGTAGTACTCCAGGTGGGGTCTCACAAGAGCAAAGCAGAGAGGGAGAATCACCTCTCTCCACCATCTGTCTGTGCTCGTTTTGAAGCAGCCCAGAATATGGCTGGATTTTTTGGCTGCAAGTGCACATTGTCATCCCATGTTGAGCTTCTCATCAACCAGCACCTTCAAGTCCTTTTCCTCAATGCTATTCTTAAGCCATTCTCTACCCAACCTGTACTTGTGCTTCAATTTGGAAATCGGGGTTATGTTTCGCCTTTTACAGTCAGTGGGATCTCACCAGACTGCTATGATTTCTCCAAGTGGTATGGATAGTGGCTTTGCAACTTCATCCACCAGTTCCCTGAGGAGCCATGGATGGATCTTGTCAAATCCCATGGTCTTGTGCCCCTTCAGGTTCTTTACATGACCTCAAACCTGCTCTTGTCCTCCTGTGGGCAGATCTTCCTTCTCACAGTCCCTGACTTCACTTTCTTCAGTTTGGGGGGTGTGGCCGCTTTTAATGCTGTCTGGGCTTTTGGTTTCCTAATCTGATCCCTGGCTGTGTGGACAACTTCTTTGTATTCTTCCCAGGCTGCCAGTCCTTCCCAGGCTTCCATCCTCTGTAGTCTTGTTTTTGGTTTGGTTTTTTTTCCCCCCCACATGTAAGTGTGTCCTTGTTCATCCATGCAGGCCTCCTGGCATTCTTGTGTGCCTGCCTCTTTGTTGGGACACATTGCTGCTGGTCTTGAAGGAGGTGATTTTGAATACTGACCAGCTTTCTTGGGTCCTTCTCCCCTCCAGGACTTTATCTCATGGTACCCCACCAAGCAGATCCCTGTAAAGACCAAAGTCTGCTCTTCTGAAGTCCAGGGTGCTGAGCTTGCAGCATACCCTCCTTGTATTCCTAGGTATCCTGAATTCCAGCATTTCATGTTCACTCAGTCAAGGCTGCCCTTAAGCTTCATGTTACAGTCCAGCATCCTGTCCTTGTTGGTGAGACCAAGGTCCAGCATAGCACCTTTTCTTGTTGGTTCCTCAATCACTTTGAGAAGGAAGTTATCATCAATGCATCCTAGAACCTCCTGTACTGCTTGTGCTCTGCTGTTTTGTCCCTCCAAGAGATACTCTGGTCCCCTGTCCTTGTCCTCCCTTTAATCCTGACCCAGAATCTCTTGGTCAGCTCCTCATCCATCCCCAGGCAGAACTCTATGGACTTCAGCTGGTCATTGATGTATAAGGTGACACTTGTTCATCTTCTCCCCTACCTGTCCTTTCTGAAGATCTTGTACCTGTCCATTCCTTCAATCCAGTCATAGAGCCATCCCAGCACATCTGATCAATGCCAGTGACATTGTTTCTCTGCAGGTATACACACTTCTGTAACTCTCTGAGTTTGTTCCCTGTGCTAAATATATTTGCATTGAGGCATTTAAGTTTGAAACAGTTCAAGGTATCTGAAAAGGAGAACAAGCTAACTTTTCATTACATCGTCAGTCTTGGAGGGAGATCATTAATCAGAAGCTTTCTAGGGGTTTTTTTTTGCTTGTTTTGTTTTAGCCCATTATCAAAGATAGTTCAAATGAAAATTTGCTGGTAGTTGTGAAAAACAAGTTTGCATATACATTTATTTTTATTTAAAACAAACAAACAAACAAAACAAAACCCCAAACCTATCCTGAAGTCTTTAATTGCTGTTCTGAGGAAGCACGGAAGAGACCACAGAACACAGAAAAAGCATGTGTAATATGGCATAGTTGGAAACATTTTTCTGAAATTCTTATATCTCCATTCCTACTAGCTTACAAGAATTTGTGAAGGATGCTGGAAATTACAGCAAGAAAATAGTAGATGATCTTCTGGACCAGATCACTAGTGGAGATCATTCCAAGACTATTTATCAGCTAAAGCAGGTGTGTCCTTGATTCACAGAAGTGTCACAAGTTCATCAAATCAAGAATAGACCTGTTTCTGTTTTTTAGTATAACAGGAGGTGCTTTGTTTTCCTCTGTAAGTTTCAGCATTGCAGGCTTAGCTGTTCATGTAACCATGACAAATTCAAAATGAGACAAATTCATTTGTCAGTGAGACAAATTCAAAACTGAATTAATGAGCAGAGAAGTAATTTTTTTATTTTCTCCAGATAGATCAGTTTTCTAATGTGACGTACTGTATGACTGCAGAAAGGAAGAGGTAGGGAGGCACAACAAAGCTGGGGGAAGAAGGGACCAAACAACTGAAGGATGAGCAGGCAGCCCTGATGCAATATCATTACTTATGTATCTGCTTCTGAGTTATATTGAAATACTTCTGTTACAGTTTTATTGGTTGGTTGGTTGGTTGGGTTTTTGTTTGTATGGTTTTGGCTGGCTGGTTGTTTTGTGTTTGGTTTGTTTTTTCATAATTTAAATGAAAGGTGTATTCCTTGTAGAAAGATTCATTATTTGGAATTTTTAAATAATATGTTGGAAAACAGATTAATATTGCTGTCCAGCTGTCATCCAGTGGTGGTTAAATTTTAAATTCATATACTGTGTCAGAAGGAAAAACTTCTAACTTTGTAAACACTTACCTAGGAGATTCATACTAAGACTGGAGAAGAGGTTTTTGTCAGTAGTGTTTATAATTGCAATGGGAATGTTTGCATTCTCAAGTCAAAATTTACTACCAGAAACTGCAAAATCTTTTTTCCATGTTATCTTCACTCTGAAAGCCATTCTTAATTTGGAATAATCATCTGCTATTTAAATAATTATATTCTGAATGGTTTAAGAATAAAAATAAGGGAGGTGGGGAAGAGGATGGGAAGTATTTGGACTGTCTGACAGGGGGAAGTATGGCTATGCCAAATCTCTGCAAACTTAGAAGTAGATTAGTTGGGTGATGTTTGGGGAAAAGGAGACAGTAGAATGAAAAATACAGAGGATCCTTCAGAATCTTCTGGGTATTTTTCCAGTTCCTACTGGAAAAAGAGTGCATGTGAAAAAAAGGAAGAAATCTAAAAAGCTAGTTCAAAAACTTCGGATATTCAAAGATCTTGGGTTTTAACTATTTTTCTACATCTAGAAATGTATGTATATGACACGTTGAACTTAGCTTTAAAATAGAGTGTGTCTTCCCCCTTTTGCCACCTTGTTCTATAAATACTGTTCCAAATGAGAATTTCTGAATACCTTCTGAATACTTTCAAATGGTTAGTGGCCATTTGAATTTAGAAATGCTATTGAGTTGTGATGTGGATGTCTACAGATTTTGTGCAATGAAATGTGTTTCAATGATGATGTGCTGCAGTGTTTTGTGTGTGAGTAATTGCTACATTCAAGAAAGAGTGAATATATCTGAAAGTGCAACCTTAAATTGCTTGGAATCGGAGGTTACTGAAGTAATGAGTAAGAAGTTGCACTTTAATATAAAGTTTGTGGACAGAGTAAATAGTGTAAGAGGACTCAAGGATCATTTAAAATGCATAACACTAAAAATTCAGATCAGTAACTTACATTGTAATTGCATTACAGATACGTGAAAAAGATGTCTGTAGCCTCATTTTGTATGTGAATTTTGAATATACTTTAGATTGTACGATTGTACCTCTTACAATGAATAAAAGTAATTTTGATACTCTTTCTTTCCAGAGGCGAAACATCCCAGTAAAACCACTGGATGAAGTTAAAGTAAGTTATGCTGATATACAGAGTGGTGGGCTTTTTGTGCAAAAGTGTCTTGGAACTTAAAATAGGGAAAGTTATGTACTTTGGGCTTTCAGTTACCTAATTTTATGTAATATGCATCTGTTCTATAATAATACAGAAAAGCTTGATAAGTGGAGTATATGATAAAGAAGAGCCTATTTGGTTAGTCATAAAGAGGTGGTCCTAAGAGGCTGTCCTGGTTAGTTTTACACTGTTTTCATGACTGTTCACCAATAATAAAAGAGCTAGTCTTAATTTTTCATGAAGGATCTGTGCAAACATCATGAAACATAAAGTGTTCTGTGGTGTCCTAATATCTTGTCATAACCTCAGTAAATTATACAAACTAAGATTATTCCTAGGAAACGTAACTGTAAGCTGTGAAGTGCCAAGATCTAAAGCATTATTTGATTCTTTTAGGTTGTGCCAGTTCTCATAAAAGAAGAACACAAATTGCATAATACCTGTCCGGATTCTTCCAAACAGATTATGGTAAAAGACTTTGTGTGTAAGAAAAAATAAAAAGAGTATTGAGACATTAAATTTGTTTCAGTGGAAGGACATGCATACTCTGAGGTACAAAATTAAAATTACAATATGTAGAACAAGCTTTCAATACTTACAATGAAGTCTTTAACACTGATTCTGTTTTGGGTGTTGACTTTGTCCTGTTGTTCTGTATTCCTTCCTGAAATTCAGTATGCTTAACTAAATCTCAGAGAATAAAAGATCTCTTAGGAGTCCGAAAGAAACTTGATAAATACTGCTGATGAATATTTTAGGTTCAACCTGTTGTCAAAGCAGAAAAAAAAAAAGTAGTATTTATCAGTTTTATCACACCCATTGATAATATCTGTTAGAAAGTAGGGGAAAGTAATACATATCATGTGATTTCACAGCTAATATTCAGAATTTTTAGTGATATATGTTTTATCTTGCAAATTGTTTGTGATAGCATAAGATAATGCACTTCACATAAAAATTACATGACTGACATTACAGCAACTAGTAAATGTAATAGTTTTATAAATATCCTTTATGTTTTGTAGAAAAGTTTGTATTCTGTAGAAGGTGATTGGTTAATTCATGAAAATGACATGTTTCTTTTTCATATTTCTAAAAGATAATTGGTTGTATGTGTATCTGCCTGTATTATTCCTCCTGCTGAAATAGGCAACCTCAGAGAATTCTGTTAGAATGTGTTTTAAAGCTTAATGAGTGCTACTTTGACCTCTTCCTTTTTTTCCTATTACATAGCTGTATTGTAACAGGTGTGGAAAAAAATGAAATTGTTGTAGTGAAGGGCATATTTCATTATCCACATGTATAGAAAAAAATACTTGAGAGTCCAGCTGCAGCTGATGCTGTGTATAGGGAGGCCTGGCTTTCTGTTTATTAGTTACATGGTAAAAAATTCAATAAATCCTCTGTTGCTCTTGGGAGGTGAGGAAAAAGGGGACCTGGGAGTGGTTCCTTATGGGGGATACTGATAATGCCTCTTCCCCTGCCATGGTTCTGCCATGGACATGTAACTAAGTTCTGGAGGATTCAGTAATGTTGGTCTCAGAACTCCTGGATAATGAGATGAAAGATAAAGAGATAAGGAGATGAATGGCAGGATCCCTTGCCATTCATATGAGTGGTCTGTCCCAGAGCCATGTTTTGAGCTGCCTGTGAGCTGCAGGTTAGCCAACATAGTTATGGATTCTCCAGTCTTTAATGTTGTGGTGCACACTTTTGGGAATATGGATTCATGTATTTACTGTAAAAAAATTATTGTGACAGCTACTGTATAGTGATAACTACTGGTAGTCTTTGTGTCTTGTATTTTAATAGATTGGAGAATCCGCTGGAGAAGGTAGCACTTCTGACCTGGACTTTCTCTCAATGAAATCATATTCAGATGTATCTCTTGATATATCCATGTTAAATTCACTGGGTAAGTAATTAAATATATAAGCCACCATTTACTGTTTATTTGTACCATTTAGACAAAAAGCTGGATTTGCCAAGAATAAACAAGTTTTTAAAAAGTAATAAATCTGCATTTGTTGTAGGCAAAAGTCAAGGGCTGGTAGAAGATAAATTAAACCTTCGTCTGTTTTTCCTTTTAGACATCCATGCGCTAGCCAAGCTAACTTTCCTGTACCAGTGAAGAAACCAATGTATTTGTACCTCACAATTTTGATAGTTTTGCTTGGGTTTTATGTGTTCATAGTAACATAGATTTTAAGAATCAGCATGACGCTTTGGCTCAGAAATGTCATTGCTTCATATTCTGTCTTTTGAAATAACTTGGAAGAAAGGTAAGTAGGTGAAGCTAAATCATATCACCATTTGGGATGTCACAAAAAATCAGAAGAAACTTCAGGTGTTGCAAAGACTAGCTTCAATAAGACAGCTATATGGAAGTATTAGGATGTTGTTTGAAATACACATCTTTGATAAGTATACGTCTTTAAATACTACAAGAAGTAATATTCCTATTTTTGCAGGCTGTTCAGCTGGTCAGATGTATCAAAAATATTATCACCAAAAAGAAAAAAAGTACTGCCTTGCGGTTTAGAATACTTTTGATTCAGAATGTGAAAGATGCCAGACAGTCCTTTATAAAACATAACCTAGGTAATTGAACACCTAAAGAAAAAAAACATCTCCATGGATTTCTCCTATAGATGCAATATTCTTTAAAAATCTTCAGGTGAAACAACAGTGTATGTCGGCACATTACATGTTCCATTTTAACTGTATTTTAAGTTAGATATTTAATCTTTTTGCTGACTTCCTCTCTTTTTCTGCAAACTAAATGCATTATTTCATGTCTGGACTTTAACATATGAAGAAGATAAATTAAGCTCTTAAAACTATATAAATACTGGGAGTCAGTTCAGTTTCAGCCTATTCCTATGGTGTTCTCCTTCGTCCTCCAAATCTGTTTCAATGTGTAGGTCTTGAAATTGAAAACACATCTGCAACTGTTGCCTTTTAAAGTGCAAAAGAAAAGGCAAGGTTGAGGTCTTCTGTGTAATAGACAACACTTGTGTTAATTTTTTTATAGTGGCTTGGTAATTTGTGAGTCAATCTGTATATGCTAATTATGGGTTGTGGTTGGTAATTGGTGGCCCTAGGGAAAGTAAAGAAGGAGCTGGATCACGATGATAACCATTTACACCTGGATGAAACAACTAAGCTACTGCAAGACCTTCATGAAGCTCAGGCTGATAGAGTGGGATCCCGACCATCATCCAATTTGAGTTCCCTCTCCAATACCTCTGAAAGAGATCAACATCATCTTGGTAAAGTTACCTCTGTCACTGAAGTTGCAGTACTTCAGCTCTGAAACTGGTTAAAGCTTATATTTTAACTTAAATAAATCTTTACATGAAAGTACTCTGGTAGACCAGTGTACTGACTACAAGATCATGTTTCAATTTTTAGATATGCATGGCAAAGTTAACTAAGAAGATGTACTTTTGACTGCTGGAATTACCGACATTAATTTTAGTTATTTTTTTGTTAGACAGACTTGAAGCAACTGTGAAGTAAATTGATACTGACTTGCAAATCCCTATATGCCCTTGCATTTTATGCCCTTAGAAATATTCAGGAGTATATAATGTTTATTTCAGCACAATTGTATGCAGCAAGTAACAGGTAGAATTTTAAAATAATCCCTTGTCAACTGTAAAATTCAGTGATAAGACAGGATGATAATTTACTGTACTGCTTAAAAATTTGGTGTCATGTCTAAGAGAGTAGGAGATGCTGGTTGGATGATACTCAGTTACATTTTATATGATTTTTAAATTTGGAGGGATAAAATTACTTGCTTTTTCTAAAAGGGTCTAATTTACTGGAAGAATCTTTTTTGTTTTCTCATTAAATATCATGTAAATGTCTGAATTGCTATAGAAGTCTAATACATTGATCTATCTCCATTGTTTTTCTGTGCATTTAAAGGTTTTGATTTTTTTTCGTATCCTACAGGAAGCCCTACTCATCTGAGTGTTGGAGAACAGCAAGATATAGTTCATGATCCCTATGAATTTCTTCAGTCTCCAGAAACTTCTAACGCCCCTACTAACTAATCTGACATGTACTATATATATTTTGTATTTTAATTGTATTATGTTTTTCTAAAGTTTTTGTCCATGGCAGAAACTTCAATTGTCCTCTTTTCTGTGAGGATTCCTAAATATCCTATTTGCTGGATTATACAAAAGAAAAATACCTGTTTACTACATAATTTTGTTAGCAATGTATGAAAACCTTCTTTTAATTTGTTTATTGAGGGAGATTGCTCTCTTACTGGTATGTAAATATTGACTGAAATCTAACAAATTATGTGTTAAAATTGTATTTTAGAGAAACTAAAAATTATAGTTTTCCCAGTATCATGGCAGCATTCAAAATACTTCTAGTAAAACTGTATGCCACTTCTGTTCAGGTCTTAACTTCAGCATCTTTCAGGAGGAGCATTATATTTCAACAGTGAAAGAACTGCATGAATTGTAGTCATTATTCTACAATAATCTGTAGAAGTTGTTTCTGTTTCCCCATGCTTTAAAATATTTTTTAATCACTCCAGAGAATACTTGAGAGTAACAATATTTGGTAGTTGCATTTACATGGTCATTATGAGAAGTCTGTCTTTGATCTAAACAGTAAAAAAGATGGGTTTGTGATCCCTTGTGTCTTGAAGCACAAAGAAAAAAAATTAGTATGTATATTTATTTAGATGGAAGAAAATACTGGATAAGGTGTGCTTTTCAGTCATTTTAAAGTAAAACTTTTATAATTCAGTACTGATGTAACCGGGAGATTTTGTACCATTGGTATGTGAAAGCCGGACAGATGAATTTACAGTATTTTGTAAATGTTAAAAATACTAAATACACTTTTGATGCTTGCAAATACCTCGTTCTTACCAGGAGAAAATTTGCGTCTTTATTGAGTCTGAAAGACTAGGAGGTTTTGATCTGAATTTTTGTGCTGCTTCAAAAGATTTCACCGTGCCACATCTAGCTGTAAAGAAATGTAAGTAAATTTCTAGAAAGAGGAACAAAGTCTGCCAGATAACCAATATTAAAGTCTTAATAAAGTCCAAATAGAATGATGTGTTTGCTCAAATTAGGTATTTGTGGTCTGGATTTTTTCTTCTCCCTTCCCCTCTGAAGTGCCTCTTCCCAGCCCTTCCTATGTGTCATAGAATGGTAGGGGTTGGAAGGAACCTCTGGAAGTCACAGAGCACAACTCCCCTGATCAATAAAGCAGGATCACCTAAAGCAGGTGGCACAGAGTTGGGTCCAGGTGGGTTCCTAATGGCTCCAGATGAGACTCCACGATCTCTCTGGACAGCCTTTTCCAGTAAAGAAGTTTTTCCTCGTGTTTAGATGGAATTTCTGTGTTCCGGTTTGTGCCTGTTGCTCTTTGTCCTGTCACTGAGCATCACGGGGAAGAATCTGGCCCCATCCCTCTGGCACTTGCCCTTTAGATACAAGCATCAGTGAGATCCCCTCTGTCTTCTTCATGCTTAACAGGCCCAGGTCTCAGCCTTTCCTCATAAGAGAGATGCTCTAGTCCCCTGATCATCTTTGTAGCCTTTTGCTAGACTCTTACCAGTAGTTCCTTGTCTTTCTTGAACTGAGGAGTCCAGAATTGGACACAGTGCTCTGATGTGGCCTCACCTGGGGAAGAGTGGAGAGTGAGGATAGCCTCCCCTTGACCTTAACGCACCCAGGGATACCATTGGCCTTCTTGGTGACAAGGACACATTGTTGGTTAACTTGTCCACCAGGACTCCCATGCCCTTCTCCTTAGGGCTGCTTTCCAGCAGATCAACCCCTAAACTGTACAGGTGTCTGGGGTTATTCCTCCCTATCCGCAGTAACCTGCACTTGCCCTTGTAATTCGTTAAGTTTCTCTCCCAACCCAACCTCTTCGGGTCTTGCTGAGTGGCAGCACAGCCTTCTGGTTTCTCAGCTACTCCTCCTGGTTTGGAAACAGCAAACTTGCTGAGGGTACAGTGTCCATTCATCGAGGTCACTGACGAATATGTTTAACAGGAGAGGAACCAGTACTGACAACGGGGGGACATCACTAGCTACAGGTTTCCAACTTGGCTCTGTGCTCCAGATCATAACTCTCTGAGCTCTGTCATCCAGCACATTCTCAATCTACCCCACTGCCCATTCCTCTAAACAACATTGCTTAAGCTTCCAGTCTATGGGATTTTATGGGGGACAGTCAAAAGCCTTGCTAAAGTCAAGGTAGACAACATCCATTGCTCTTCCCTCATCTACCCACAGAAGGCTATCAGATTGTTCAAGCATGATTACCCTTGGGTGAATCCATGCTGACTCTTCCTAGTAACCCTATTCCTCTACATGCCTGGAGATGATGCCCAGAATGAGTTGTTCCATTTTACAAGAGATGGTGCTAACGCTGAGTGGCCTGTAGGTGTCCTGGGTACTCCTTGCCTTTTTTAAAGATCAGAGTGACACTGGCTCTCTTCAGTTCTCAGGCACCTCTCCTGTTCTCCATGACCTCTTAAAGGTTAATGTCAGTGGCCTAGCAGTGACACCTGCCAGCTCCCTCACTATTTATGGGTGCATTCCATCAGGAACCATGGGTTTGTGGGTGCCCAGTTTGCCTAAGTGATCTCTCACCCAGTCTTCCTCAACCAAGGCCAAGTCTTCCTTTCTCTCCTTACTTCTACCCCCAGGGTCTGGGTCTCCTGAAGGGTGGAGATTTCTCCTTGAAAATATAATAAAACAGGTTTAATTAGTCAAAGTACAGTAACACATGGTTCTCAAATACAAGCAACGAGAGACCCCCATACTGTGACTGAAGTTTAAAACTCTACTTGACTATTATGTCTTACTACCTGCACTCATATTTTTCTGTTACCCTTTTTGGATCAGATGTCTATTAAGTGGTAACTGGTGTAGGAGGAATACAATTGCTTTCTTTTTTTTCAGATTACTTCAATTTCTTCTGACTGCTCTTGTATGTAATGCATTTTTTCTGAACTTTGAGGATGCTCCAAGGATGAGCTGTGGCTGTGGAAAGGGACAATATGCTAGATAAATGAAAAAGTTCTATGCTTAAGAGTTGATCTTGGTTGAGTTACGGTCAAAGTACAGTAACACATGGTTCTCAAATACAGGAAATGAAAAATACAGGAAATGAGAGGACCTTCTTGTCCTCATGAGGGTTTTCAATTTACCAGATATCTGCTAGAAATACAATTCAGTGGAGAGAAAATTGTTTAGGAGGTTCCTAGAGTGTGGAAGATAACTTTCTTACACAGTTGGTAACTATGGAAGGCATCACACGGGACCCATAATCAAAGAAGAAATGCTTGGCAACCTGCTGTACTACTTAGAAACACACAGGTCTAAGGGGCTGGATTGGATCCACCCAAGGGTACTTAGGAAGCTGACGGAAATGCTTACTAAGCCATTTTCCATAATTTATGATCAGTCCTGGCTAACTGGGGAGGTCCCAGTTAACTGGAGATCAGCAAATGTCAACCCATCCACAAGAAGGGCCAGTAGGAGGATCAGAAGACCCACAGGCCTGTCAGCCTGAACAGTGTTGGGGAACTTTATGTTGCAGATCATCTTGACTGACATCACATGGCACGTACAGGACAACCACTCAGCATGCCCAAAGAAGGGCAGTGAAAGCTGGTGAAGGGTTTACAGCACAAGTCTTATGAGGATTAGCTAAGGAAACTGGGGTTGTTTAATCTGAAGGAAAGGAGAATAAGATTAGACATTATTGCACTTTATAATCACCTGAATGGCAGTTTTAGCAAAGTGGGTGTTGGTCTCTTCTCCCAAGTAACAAGTGATGGGACAAGAGGAAATGGCCTCAAGTTGTCCCCAGTGTGATTTATATTGGATATTAGGAAAAAATTTTATCCCCATTCTTCACAGACATGGTATTTCCCTGCCACCTCATCTTACCTTCCTTCCTCATGTTTTCATGACTATTTTGCTACAGTAATCTGAGAAACTTTTTTTCTACAAGTTGCAATGCAACCACCATGTTTTGTAAAGCTCCTGTACTGGTTTGTTTCATAGTTGTTCTTGTGCTGAGAACAAAAGGGCGAGGTTGGTTGCCACACTATGCTTTTGCTTTGTTACCATGACAGTAATTACCAATATTTTGAAGAGCATGACTGCTCACTGACACAACAAAAGGAAAACAGGAAGGTGTGTTTTCTTCAACAATCCAGGCAGTCCCATTGTGTGCCCAAATACAATTATTTCCTATGACATTTAGACAAAGTTATTCTTCATCAGTAGCACAACAGCAGCCAAGATGGTTAAAAAAAAAAAAAATCTAATTTAGAAGAGAACGAAGCAGAGATACAGCAGGTTTTGGATCTGATCTCTTCAAATATCTGTTAAATATCTGTTAAAAGAGGCAAAAATTTAGGGAAAAAAAATTAAAGAAGGGTCTCAGTATTTCTTATCTTTAAATCCTTCTGTCATCTAGAACCTAAAAATACTTTGCCAAATTGGTAATGTCTTCATTTAGCCTGCATTCAGGGCTAAACTTCAGCAGTCTGCTCTCTCACCCAGTGGCCTCAGCCTAACCAAGAAGGGAAATCAGGAAAAAGAGAGAAGCCCCAAGGTGGAAATGAAAACAGATTTTGTGAAATAACAAAACTAATTCCAACACCAGCATTAAGCATATAAGCTGATATACTGTACAAATACATACATGCAAACACTATATACTATATACTACATACTTTTATATATATACTATAAGCTTAGTCCTCAGAAGAAGCAGCTTAAGTTTGGTACCAGTATGAGGATCTAAAGAGAGGGTCTTTTGGACCCTGAGGAACAATAATTCTTGAATATGTAATTTGCAGAGGTGAGGGCTGGACTGGTCTGGGTTGATGTGGTGCTCCTTCTGGTAGTGGGGGAAGGGTCCCCAGGCATGGCTCCTGTAAGAAACTGCTGAAAGCTCCCCTGGCTCCAAAATGTCCAGCATCACCTCTGGATAATGTTGAGGCCACCAGTGACAATGGATGTGCCTCTGCAATGAACATATTCAAGAAAGGGAAATCAGCAGTGATAGGACTTCAGGGGCAGAGGAGAGAAAGGGAGCAGAGAGCAATACTAGAGAAGAGAACAATGTACAGAGGTAGTAACATAAGGGGTAAAGTAACAAAGAATACAGATATATACAAATATATATCTACATCCCAATAGATATGGGCTCTGAGAAGCATGTGGCGAGCTGGTGGTAAAGAAGCAATGAAGGAACAGCAATGAAACCAGCAGTGAGTGGAAACAAAAATAGGGGCTGCTGGCCTTCCCAATCTTTACAGGGTATGGCAGAAAATGGGAGGGAATAGATCCCTCCCTTTGTCTTCTGCCCCTCTCAAGAGTCCAAAAGCCCTCCTCTTCTTTAGTTCCTCCTGTTCAAACGATGACAATAATAATGAAGTGGGTGGATTTTTTCCTCCCCTTATGTTTTATGTGTGTGTATTATATACATAAAGTATTTATAATAAATTCTCTCCAGCAGGACCATAGAAGATTAGAAAAAAAAGTAGAGAAAACAGCACAGTCTCAGTCATGTGACTGGAAAAAGCAGAAAAGCGGTTGTTCCAAGAGCAAAGCAACAAACTAGAAAAGGACCACAATGGAAAAACCCAGCCATTTACTCAGGAATATTGAGATGGACAAGTAGGGTTATTTCTGCTGGTCATCTGCTCTTGTCTTGTCTATGTTTCTCTTGTAATATCAATTTATCTGCCAGAAAGGAAAGAGTTATATGCCTTTAAAATGCCCCTGTGTCTTTATTTATCTCTTTTTTTTTTTTAAATCAGGAAGATTTTTTTTGTATTCTTAATTTTTTCATGTAAAATCTGTAGCTATACTTGTGTATTTCAAAACATATAGTCAAAGCAAGATGCTTCATGCTGAGCCCATTTATGAAGATGTTTGCTAATTACTGATTATTTCAAAGCTTTTCAACATATTTTAATATGAACCTAAAACTTGCATTGACAGAAGTAAATGAGACATGGCTTAGGAATTTTTTTCTACTTCAAACAAAACTGGCAAAATTGCTTCCCAAAGCTTTTACTGAAATAGACTCTATTGAAAAAATGCTACAGCATACCACTGGCACAAGGTAGGCACATACACACATCCACAAAGAATTGAAAGCAAGATACTCTCTTTCAGCATGAAAATCAGTAAAAATGCATTCTTACAAACAAGCTGAACTGAAATAAATCACTTCAACCACTCACTTTAAGATTTCAGGAAGATATTTTTAACTAGGGCTGCAAACTCAAAGTCTAGACTTTCTATAGGCAAATCATATTTTTCAAAGAAAAATGAAAGCTTTTATTCAGGCGCTTCATTTAACCAGTCATGTGTTGCCTTATGTGTACACTCAACAAAAAGGTTACAAGTCAACTTAATTTATGAGAAGACACCACAGGATAGAAGCAAAACCATTTATATTTGCTTCTGGGAAGAAACTTTGTCTTGAAAGCATTTTTTTCCCAGAGAATGCAGACTGTAGGCCTATTAAAAGGACTGTCTATCAGCCTTAGGGCTGCAGCTAGAGATTGCTGTGCTTAACCAATATTGCTTAAGGGTCAGATAGGCTAAATATATAAGCAAACCTTTCCCAAGCACAAAGAACTTCTTGGTATGGTAGTGGTACAAAGAATACATAGCCTTTTATACATCTAATTCATGGAGCCCATAAAGGCTGATTCACATACTTTCAGAAAGTCTGAATGCATTCTGCTTGAAACCTAAGATGAGAATACCAAGCAAGACACTGCATTTTATTTCAGTTTTCAATCATATACACACAACTTTAAGCAAAAAAAACCTAGCACATTCCTGAAGAATATTTTAAATTCTATTGAAGAGCCAAGGTAGAAAATTCAACAGTGTTTTCATATATATATCCTCACCAACTGTAACTATTACTTGGAGTGTTCTACAAGAATTAATATATATATACCATATAAATTAAGTCTGAGAAATCAGACCTACTGCACTAGGGGCCATACTCTGAGTATGGGCAAAGTATGGGAGGGAATAGACCCCTCCCATTGTGTTCCACCCCTCTCAGAGTCCAAAAGCCCTCCTTCACTAGTTCCTCATGATCAAACAGTGATATTCTGCCCCTTATTCCATTCCATTTCTCTCCATACTCATTCATCCAGCAATGCCCTGTCTTTAAACAAGATTTTTGTTAAGTCCAGGCTGTAGAGCCTCATCATGGCAGTTTCTCAAGGCAAGACAGATGGTGCAGGGTCCGTCAGGGTTCATGCCCTCACATTCTTCCTGAGACTCTTGGATGCCACTGCATTATCCTAGGGAAAAAAAAAAAAACAAAAATCAAAACAATTTAATACAACTAATTACTATTGTATAACAACTAAAACTATACAAAGTGAAACTAAATGCTCAGCTAGAGTTAAGTTCCCCTGTGGTACACAAAGGGCTTCCCCATCCTCCTGCATAACCCACCTTGTATGTCCCAGACCTTGAGCAGAGACAATCCCACAGATGGGTTTGTCTTTGCCCAAAGCAGGATAGATCCTAACAGTTTTTCCCAGCTTGTATTTGCTGCCATCCATGAGTCAGTGTAGGGGTAAAGCATTGGCCACTTTTCCTGTTCAGCAGTGTCCAGGGCCAGCTGGATGGCTTTTACCTCTGCAAACTGGCTGGATTCACCATCCCCCTCAGCTGCTTGAGTGACTTGTCCTGTAGGACTCCAAACTACTGCTTTCCACCTCTGCTGACTTCCTACAAGATGCCAGGATCCCTCCTGTGATCCATCAAATGAAGACAAACTTCTCATTATCTGAACGTTCATTCTATGAAGGGGCTTCCTCGGCACAGTTCACTGTCTCATCTGGTGGCATTCCAAAATCTTTACCCTCTGGACAGTTTGTAATCATCTCCACTATGCCTGGATGATCAGAGCTCCCTGTTCAATCACACAGCTTTATCAAGGCAATCCACTTACTCCAGGTGGCATCAGTGGCATGGTGTGTAGATGAGATTCTTGGGGGACCTCAGAGGGTGAAAACCCAATAATCTGTTCCTTTTTTTTTTTCTCTTTCTTTAAAGCTCTCTCTTTCTCTCTCGGGTAATTCACCTTTATAAAAAAATGTTTTTCCTGCTGGAGCCTGCTCATAATTTTTTACTTTTAAAAAATTAACTTTTTAAAAATTAACTTTTTAAAATTAACTCTTTTTTAAAAAAAATTACAAATTTAAATTCAGATTACTTTCAAAAATGAACACTGTAGCAATTTGTGGTTCAGAAATAGATTCTTCCCCCTTACAACGAGGAAGAATTTCAAGAGAGTCCACTTGTACACCCCTGCTGTGCCTCAAAAACCATAGATATATTCCAAACAAAAGCATTTATAATATGCTTTACAAACCATATAAAAGGGGAGAGTTAGAAACCAATGCTGAATCTTTAGACAATTGTGCCATTCTAGATAAAGAGACTAAAAAACAACTTAAAAAACTTGGTGTAACTTATTTTAATGCTCATGCCTTTTTTCTCCTGGCCACTATAATTTGGCAGGAGAAAGAGGAATTGAAACAATTGGAGAACAAGGGAAGCAGCACATCAGAGGAATTTGGAGATTTTATAAAATTTGTTGAGTCTGGTGAACAAGACTTTGAGGTCTTCTCTTACGCCAACCCCACTGCTAGGACATCCCCCATCTACATCTGAGTACATGACTGATGAGGGAGAACAGTCATTCTCTGGAAGACCATATAAGAAAACAGTGTGTTTTGCTTCCAAAAGAGGGAAACGTCACCTCTCTATTTTGAAAACTAAAACACAGCCAGAAGCAGCAGATGCTCAGTGACACACGGCCCCCTCTGGCTGCTAATTCACTAGAGGGGGGAGTGATGAAATTAGTCAATTTGGTCAGCACTTTCATAGAACCTGGTGCTAAGAAAATTACTGGAGAAAAAGCTCCACCAAGTCTCTATAGTGGTGGAGAAGGCCTCTACTCAATCTTCATCCCACCATTATTATTCTGATAGTTCAGAAGAGGAAGAAAAAAATATAAAACCTAAAAGCCTATGTCCCGTTATAAGAATGGAACATGCGCATGAACAAGGCACAGGACAAGAACAAGTAACACACAAAGAAATTCCATATTGTCCCTTAGAACTGGCACAATGGTGTGGTGTACTATTCACAGACTCACAAGTTTCCCTTGCTGAGACAATTTTATTAATCTGAGGGTCCATATATATACTTTATACTCCCCAGGGCCTGCCCACAAGACCCTCCCAAGTTCCTCCCACCAAGGTGTCCATGTTTTTCTGCTGCTTACCAGTAGTTTTCCACCATTCCTTCTAGTAAACAAGGTAACTTCATTAGCACATTCCTTTCTTATCACACACATTATCTTTGCCACCTCCCACATCTGCCCCTTTCTCGTTTTAGCAAACTTATTAATTGTACAAGTTAATACAAACTAAAGGTAAACAAATATCAAAGAATGTAACCTCCCAACCTAATAATTCCCTTAAAAATATTGCAAAAAAGTTTCCATCCCTTTTCCACTACAAATTTTTAGGCTCACCCAACACCAGCCATCAGAACCATGTCCATAAGCAAGAAGCAAAAAAATCAGCAGCTGCACAGACAGTCAGAGGGAATGATAGTGCTTTTCTTCTGAGGCTGGTCTTATGTATCTTGCTAGGATCCAGAGAGGTCCAGAATCTGTGGGAACACAAGCATCCCCTTGCCCCCAAGTTATTAAATGAAATGGCCCTTCCCATAAATGAGTGTTAAGGAAACATGAAAATATTTTAGACCTGAGCCATAGCTGCTAGAAGGCCAGCAATCTTATTGCCTTCTGCCACAGGGCCATGAAGATTAGAATACGAGCCACAAAATAAGGAGCAGTGAAACACTGCACCTCCTTCCAACCTAATAACAATACCTGCTAAACCTATTGTCCCAGCAACCGAAGAGGCTGATATGACAATTAAAAACCAAAAAGCAAAAGAGGTGTTCCTACAATAATACGATGGGCTTGCTGAATAGAAACTGCTGCAGAGATCTTGCTTTGAGGGTCAAAGATCAGGGTGATGCTAAACCTGGATTGCCTTTTAACAATGAAAACAGACGATGCATATCTTCTGTGGTGATCCCTGAAAGAGGTCTGACCCGGTTGATCGCTCCCAGCAGTCTCTGAAGGTCATTGACTGTGCGCATTTGCTTTAAGTTATATTTTCTGTGGAGTGATGGTTTGATTTTGTATCCTCCAACCAAGATATTGTCACGGAGCCATATTTCGAATTTTTTCAGGTGCTACACAAAGCGCCGCTGCTTGCACATTGACACAAACTTCTGCAAGAACATCAGCTACGTGGTTTTGTTCTTTTGCTGCCATCAAGGTATCATCCATAGAATGATAAATGAGAGTACTTGGCACCTGATCTTGTATGGGCAACAAACTGTTGACAGATAGTAGGGCTGTTCCGCATACCTCGAAGCTGGACTGTCCAACGATACCAGTGACCAGTCCCGCGGTGCCACTGCCAGGGAGGGCAAGCCGGGTTGCAGCGCTCCCAACAGCGGCCTCTGGTGCTGTAATTGTTGCAACCAGTACGCCTGAGGCTTTCCAGTGGAACCAAAACTGGCTTCTCCCCTCCGTTTAAAGGTCGCTCTCGGCGGGGAAGCCTTGAAGCATATAAGCTGGGCGATCTTTTCACATGCTGGTACAATACAAGGAGGGCTAGGGGTCCAGAGCATTATCACCGCTAAAATCAGAATCAACCAGTCCAGGACCATATTCATCAACCCTTGAGAGGCAAGTCTTAGGAAAATGCCTTCCTTTTCTGCAACGGGGGCATATTTCAGGCTCCTTTTGCATTTTATTCATTTGCGAAGACGGACTTTCTCGTCCCACAGGCATAGCAGGGACCCCGTTGAATATTTAAAGCCGAGAAAGCCTCAACAGTCATAGATGTGGTATGTAAAGCGGACCCGACATTCTGGCGGGGTTTCATCATTTCAGTTATCGTAGGATTCCAGACTTGTAAAGGTCTCAATATTTTCTGACAATCAGCATTAGCAAGCTGTTTATAAAGAGTAGATCACGAACCTCTGAATTATCTGTTTCTCAAGCCCCTCTTTCAAGCGATCTAAACATTTTCTAGACCTTGGGAGAACGGCGAGTTCTTGCCTCTGCTCGCTTCGCTCCGGCCGCCGCTTTTATTCTCCGTGGCTCTGCCGTTGCCGTCGCATCCCCGCTCCGCCGCTTCCAGGTGGGATCGCTCCGCTCAGTGCCGGGAAGCCTGAGGGCGCCGGAGGATCCCAGAGGCTCTCCTGCCTCTTGGGCCGGTCCGTTGCCCGACGCCGGGACGGAAAGAAAATATTTGGACCCCGCTGGAGATCTATCCCTCCTGGATCTAAAGGAAAAAGCTCCAAGCGCGTCTCCGGTGGGGCTGACGCCACCGCGTGGATGATGAGGACAGACTGAACCCACACCTGAACACTGTCGGTAAAATCGGTTTCACATTTCGAAACTGCAGTCTCGTCGGGCTGTGGCAAGCTGACTGTTTCCAACAGTACGGAGCAGTCACTGTTGGAAGTCTTGGATCCCCCGAAACTTTTTAAGGCTGCAGAAAGAGTTCGCCACGGTCCCAGGAATGCAATGGCGCTTTTATCATAGCATGTTACTACGTCCCACAATCGGACCCCGATTTTGTCATATATTGCAGAATCATACACATTCTGTGAATTTAAAGAGGGCTTCTGTCTTTGGCCCATAAAAGCAATTGCTTCAGGACTGTACTGTTTAAGTCCCCACCTTGTTTTTCCAATATGTGCCTAAGCACAATGAAAACATCTTTCTGTTCCATTGTAAGAGAATTCCCCGTCTCTAGTTCTTGGCTGCTGACATTCTGTCGGGCAGAAAGGTAACTGACGGTGTGCACTGATTGTTTTTTCTTCCCCCTTTAGTTCAACCAAGCTACGCATCTGGACGGGCTGCCACCTGCTTTTAATCCAGGGCCCATGCGGGCGCCATTTGTGGCGTACTATTCACAGACTCATGAGTTTCCCTTGCTGAGACAACTTTATTAATCTGAGGGTCCATATATATATATATGTATATATGTACACACATATATATAAGGCTCTAGCCTTCCCCAGAGTCCACCCTCAAGACCCTCCCAGGTTCCTCCAAGCAAGGTCTCTGGTGATTTTCCGCTGTTTTAATTTTCCACCGTTCTGTCTAGTAAACAAGGTAGCTTCATTAACACATTCCTTTCTAATCACCCACATTAACTTTGCCACCTCCCACACTACTGGAACCCAGGTTTCTTAAATCCTGATCCATGTTATTTTATCTGCTGCAGAAGTTCATCCTTTTCTATAGATGTTCTGCATAGTCTTACTTTGTTCCTTTTCACTTTTTCATAGAGGCTTGAGGAAGGGAGTGTAATATCGGTTAGAATAGCATTCCATCTGAAAGAAAAAGCATGTAATAAGGTAGTCCCAAAACGGGTCTGTGTTCAGCTGAGGAGAGTAAGATGACACACTGTTTTTAACTTTATGGCTTGTGAAGCTCTACGTGCTCTAGAAGTTCAACTTTTCATTAATAATGTTTTTTGATATCAGCTTTGGCAGATAAAAATAAATAAGGAATTCTATAAATAAGGTTAGGAATTTACAGGCCCATTGCTATTGTTAGTGTGATCAAGTTATTTCATTAATAGATATGTACATCTCCTGAACTCTGGCTTCTATATTTGCATGATTTTTAAATTAATTTATATTTCTGCAATATTTATGAGCAGCACCAATTCCATAAACATAACTGGATTAGTTTCTATAGAGAGTTTCAGGACATCTAATTGCAAAGTGCATTGCAAAATACAGAATGTCCTAAGTCAAATTGCCTGTGAATGAGAATAACCCTTCATGCTTATCAAATAGGCCTTGACCTAAATGAAATTCTTCCAAGTTGTTTATGCATTTATCTAATTTTTGCAATTTAATATATAAAAAATGTATTTATACTGCTAGTAAGGGTCTGACAGTTTTGCCCTCCTGTAAGTTACCAAGGCTATACACATAGCTGTACATAAATTAAATATATGTAGCATAGTATAACATATTGCCAATATGTAT